>NW_024609868.1:17495587-17766064 GCF_016920785.2 Ixodes scapularis
CACAAAAGCTGCCGCCGTAGCTCGACGAACCAAGGCCGAAGGTATATAGAAAGGACGCGGAAAGAATCCGTTACGTTCGATAGTCGATGCAGCATTGTGGTGGAGGCGGAGAGGGGGGAGGGGGGGGGAGAGGGGGGGGGGGGGGGCGAACACTGCGGGAAAAGGAAAATGAGCAGGGCCTGTAAGAGATTTTATATCGAGTACGCCCTCAGAATGCCGACAAGTTTATGCCGTTGCCCATTTGGGATATGCGCCGTGCGCCGGCTGTGCGGGTCGGATCGGTTTCTCTTTCAGTGACGGCATGTTTGTTTTATTCTATAAAGTTTTGTCAACGCGTAGCCGAAGAGACACCCGCTAAAAGTAGATGGAGCTTTTTTTTTTTTATTTTTTAAACGAATAAAGTACGAGAAAGTTGCGTTCGCAAGACGGATTGTACACTGGCATTGTAGGAAAGTATATTGCAAGATCTTTTAGACTGACCGCCGATAGTTCGAAACAATACGATCAGTTGTCAGTTATGTGAATTATGGAAAATCATTATTGATCGCCTATTTGATTTCTTTCGAATAAAACGTACATTTGGAGAGAAAAAAATACGTGCCTCATTTTACTTTAGAGATTGTCACCGTTAGCTTGACAGAGCAAGGGTGTGACTGTGCTGAACACTCGCCTTTCTCTGAGCGGTTGCAGTGCTTAGCACACCAGGTGATGTGTGGGAAAGTTGACGCGCAGTCACAGGTTTTAGAGGTAAATAACTCCGTTGTAAGCAAAGCATTGTAACTGTGGGTAGACATTATGCCCCGGTTGCAGTGCGAACCACACGTGTAATCGAAATATACGATCGGTGATCTTTTCTGTTCCCACGGCTTTCAATCTTCCTTTCGTGTTGTTGTTTCGGTCACAACCACTTGGAAAAACAAGCAAAATGGAACTTTTCAGGACTAAGATCTGCGTGCAGATATAAGTTCAACTTTCTCGGCGAGCCAGTCGACAGGTGCACGCTGCATTCGTTTATTCCACCATTTAGTGCCCGTAGGCCGCATTTTAGTCACTAAGGATGACCACTTTCAGTTTTCTGGAGTAGGCGATAAGTGACGCAGAGGTCAGTAAACCACTTGATGTTTTTTATGGACGCCATCTAGACAAGTTAAACTGTAGTAACTCGTCATTCTTCATTAGCTTTTCATAATTATTACAGAAATACAGAAAACATTCTAGGTTATAAAGTCACTGACAGTCGAATACACGCAAGGTGTGGCTTGTTAGGCTCACTCCCCTTGCTCCGTGATTTGTGGTTCTATGTTCTTATCGGCTCATGCCGCAACCTAATTGGTTGCAGCGCAGCATTAAGCTGATCGGAAATCGCCACGCCCCCCTTCGGTTATTTAAACTGTCAGAGATTGTTCGCGATTCCAGCCACCTATGGGGGTTGCCACTTTTGGGCAAAGATGGCGGTGGAACACAGGTCGTGCCATGACGTGTGCCAGCTCGGAATTCGGGCCGTTCGTCAAAGGAAAATTCGTGATAAGGCTACTCGTAGCATGGAAGTTCATTACATAGGGCAATTCGTCATAGGGCGAGTCGTCACTGGGACGAGGTGTCGAAAAACTGGAGATACAGTCGAGCCCACTTATAACGGCCCCACTTAAAACGAACGTTCGGTTAATACGAACAATTTCTCATCCCCAAACATATTTCGCAAGAATCCTGCACAAAACGGCCCACTTTTAACGGCCATTTCTGAGCGCAATTCTCGGATAGAACGAACGAAACGGCGCTGACGGCGCCGCGACCTTGGCTGCCGGCGGAGATAAGGCAGGGGAGAGGAGGCGCAAAACGCGGAGGAGCACCGGCAGCGCAACACCCCGACAGCGTCGGGTTCTTGGGGAGGGGGATGGGGAGGGAAGAGGGAACGAAAGGGGAAAGCAAGACAATCAGGCCTCCCAGCCCAACGCTTTGCACGCGTTCTGCTCGAAGCGTTGGGGCCGTGTGCAAAGCCCCCTTTTTTTTTTTTTTGCATTTTTTTATTTTTTTTTATTTTGAGTGTTGGGGTTTTGCGGTCTTTTGTCTTTCGTTCCGTCTGAAGCGTGTTGCCTCTCGTCGTTTGGTTTCGGCATTTCGGCTCGACCTCCGCGCAATCGTTCAGTCTACGGCGTCTACGGTCACTCGCCGAGTCATCGATCGTTATGTCGGACATTGCTTCAACTGCGAAGAAACGCAAGGCGATCGACATGGGCACGAAATCTGCAATCCTTCAGGAGCTGAGCGCAGGGGCGAAAAACGGCGAACTGTGCAAGAAATATGGCTTATCGAAGTCCACCATTTCGACGATCGCCAAGGAAAAGGAGAAGATCATGGCAGCAATGAGCATGAATGGTGACTGCAGTGCTCGAAAACGGCTGCGGCACGCCGCGTACAAAGACGTCGAAGACGCTCTCTTCAAGTGGTTTCTCGACGCAAGAACTATGAACGTCCCCATCAGCGGACCCCTGCTGCTTGGGAAAGCCAGGGACTTCGCGTTTCTCCTGAATTTCACGGAGTTCAGCCCTGGAAACGGATGGCTCCATCGCTTCAAGGAGCGCCACGGGATTGTTTACAAGTCCATCGTCGGGGAAGGGGCATCCGTGGACATAGAGAGAGCGGAGCAGTGGCTTGCTGACAACCTGGACGAGATCTACAGCTACAGTGAGCGAGATGTCTACAACGCGGATGAAACTGCGTTGTTTTACCAGATGAGGCCTGTGCGTACGCACGCGTTAAAGGGCGACAAATGCGTCGGTGGGAAGCACAGCAAGGTGCGGATAACTGTGCTCCTGTGCTGTAATGTAGACGGCAGCGACAGGCGCTTGCCGTTTGTGATTGGAACGGCGAAGAAACCGCGCTGTTTCACCAACCCCCTGCCCGTACGGTACCGAGACAGTGCCAAGGCTTGGATGACTCGGCAACTCTTTGCCGAATGGCTCACGGAGCTTGACAATGCCATGGTCAAGCAAAAACGAAAGATCCTGTTGATCCTGGATAATTGCTCAGCTCATCATGTGAACCCACAGCTGAATGCTGTGACTTTGATGTTCCTCCCTCCGAACGCCACTGCCAAGCTCCAACCCCTCGACATGGGGATCATCAGAAATTTCAAAGTGTGCTACCGCCGCCGCGTCATCGAAAGGCTGCTCATCGCAATCGGCCGACCAAGTGCGCGAGGGCCTCAGCTGACAATTTCTCTCATGAACGCAGTGGAAATGCTGAAAGCCTCCTGGATGGAAGTCAGGTCTGGCAGCATCAAGAACTGCTTTCGAAAAGCTGGGATTTCGTTTTCTCCTGCGGAGCAATCTCCTGCGGAAGCAAGCCAAGACGATGCGCAAAGCATCGACTCGACCCTGTGGACCCAAGCCGTTGCTGCTAGTCTGACAGAGGAAGGGCAGACGTGGGACGACTTCGTTGACGCCGACGAAGATGTCATCGTCTCGGAGAGCGCCTCCGATGAAGCTATCGTGCGGGAGGTGCGGCAGGACATCGCGGCGTCCGACGACGAAGAGGACGACGAAGACGACGTCGGCGATGGGGTTGCTCCCTCACCTCCGGTTTCGACAGCGACGGCTTTGGGGCACATAGCTTCGTTGAAGCAGCTGGTGTACGCACGGGGACTGAGCGATGTTCACATCGATCAGCTGAGCAACCTGGAGAGCGCTATAATTGGATCTGCACTGCGGAAGCAAACAGCGATTACGGACTTCCTTGAATAAACGCCATGCACATCGATCGCAGGTGTTGCGCTTTCCAATCCGTGCCGTGCTTACTTATTTATCTTGAATTTTAAGGGTAAGTCCATTTATAACGAACTTCTCTTTGAGCGAACGCGTTTCGTGTTGTAGAAGGGTTCGTTGTAAGCGGGCTCGACTGTACAGGTAATTGTTGATAACTTTCTATATTTGCCTTATTCATCGCGCATGAGCAATGGACAATTTTTTATCTCGTATTTATAATGCCCTGGATATGATTTTGAAGGTCAACGTAAGTTTTCCGCTTCACCGAATCCCTTGGCGTTCCTGAAGTCACTAAAAAAGGAGCAAGCAATGAGAGAAATGAAGCTCAGTCAAGCTGCGAGAAGGGTCATCTCCACGAGGGTATCGCAAAAGCAGTCGCAGCATACGAATGGCGACTTCGGGCGATTCTCCATCTTTATGACGGGAGCGATAACATTGACATCGTCGAGGCATGAGCCAGGAATGTATCATTGGGAACGACTATATTTTCAGTAGAGTGACACGAATTGCTTAAAGGGAAGATGGGGCACTTCTGCATTTGACAGAAAAACTCTTGAATTGCGTTCATTTGGCCTTTAGAATAGCAGATATCACAAGTATATTTCAGTGCGACGCGCTGGAGAGCCATACGAGCAATTTCAAAATAGGGCTGAAGCCCCGCCTCCTTAGCCTTGGGCAGCCAAAAGATTAGTCGATGACGTCCCGTACAGCGACTTTGTTTCGCGTTTTCTCGCGTTCTACAATACGTGAACAGCAAATGGTTTGGGTATTCGGGTTCCCGGTGTAAAAATACACTAGAATTCACTCCTAACTCATTTTATTCAAGAAGCTCCGTAGCTTTTCTTTAACGTGTATTTAACGAACTTAAATAAGTGCTTCTTTTTTAACGTGAAACGTACGTCTTTGCGGAGTTTTTGTCTGTGTCTGCGCAGACACAAACTGCGGTTGCACGACAGGGGTGGCATGAGCATGACATGGAAAGGATGTAACTCGTGCGCGTGCGCGACATGAAGACTGCGCTGAGCGACATGAAGACTGCGCTGCGCGACACAGCCACGAACTGCGCATGCGGGGCACAGCCACAGACTGCGCATGTGGGGCCGAAAAATTTCACGTAACATCTCACAATACACCCCTCCGAAATTCAGTCTGTTCACTTCGATAACTGTCATCACCCAAGTGTCGGCACATGCCAATGGCAGCCTTTCGGTGGATACTGAAGAACGAATTTGACGACAGGCACCTACGCGGAGCTTGGAGATTCCAGACGTTAGCTCGTTGTCACCGTGACGAGACGTATAAGCTGATATGCCACACACATTTGATGGTGTCATGTAAATTTTTGAAACGCTTGAATTCGGCACGACCTAGAAAACTCATGACAATGAAGTGCTATGAATGTTATGAAGAGTTTTACTAAACTAAGCGCCTCGTATGTAGTGGTAGTTTCTTGACACCACCAAAAATGAAACGAAAATAGAGAAAAACCCGCAGAGCGAAGAACACCCTAAGTTTCGTACGCCTGCGGTTGATGAATAGGCACTAGATTTTTAACCGTCATTAGCACACAAAACTGCGGAATGATATTTTAGCCACTATGCTCGTGACAGCTTTTCTTGACAATGCAGTGGACGGTACAGGCACGCATTCTATATTTCATTTTGAGCGCGCTGAATAAGGCTGTGCGCGAACTCTCCTCAACTTCCACTGCATTGCCAAGAAAAGTTGTCGCCGAGTATAGATGGGTGGCGACCATACGGGGAGAGCTTGGCGCTACTCCCCCACGATCCAGTTACTTGACTCGGCGCTATACTTTCCCAGAATCGAGTGCTTTTTGTCACAGTGTGCGTTTAAGCAATCGTGGAAGGTCGACCACAGCGACGTTTTTTGTCGCGCACGTCGCCAACGGCTGAACGCCGACGCAGCGTTGGTGACCAATCAGCGGCCCGTGCTTTTGTCCCACAGGTGACGTGGCAGATGTTGCTTCATTGCGGCGACTGAAACTTAACATGGGCTTGAGCTTTGGCCGGCCGAGCAATAGACCTTTCACATATTCAGCGCGATTTAGTGGCTGAAATATCAGTCCAAGTTGCTTTATGCCAATGGCAGATAATATCCTGTACCAACGGTAGACGTACGGCAGTTCCGGTGTTGTTTGCTGAACACCCATTTTGTCTATCTACTTCAGTTTCGATGGTGTCAAGAAAGTACCACTTTGTACGAGGCGCTTACATTTTATGATCATGAGCTGTCTGGGGCATGCCGAAGCCGAGCATTCCAAGGCTTTATGTGACACCCTTAAATGCGTAGTGCATAGAAGCTTGTAAGCCTCGTCACAGTAATAAGGAGTATTCACTGGGCGCCATATTTGTGGGTGCTGTCTAGAGCGCATGCTCGGAACGAGCCCACATTAATAGGCTGCTAGGACCGGCAATCTTGAGGGTGCGGAATGCACGTTACAAAAGAACTATGGAAGCTCGCCATCAGCACGCGCTCAGCAGTCGCGTACACAGCTATGGCCGCCAGTGAATACTTCGTATACAGCAATCTAACGTCTGGATACTCAGGCTACGCATTGGTTTCTGTCTTCAAATTCTTCCGTCACCAGCCATCAAAAGGCCGCCATTGGCATGTACAGGTGATACAAATTTAGCTGATGTTTGCTACCGAAGTGGCCAGAGTGAATTTCAGAAAGGGTCTATTACCTAACAATTTGCCATTCATATTTTTCTTTCGATTAGTGACTGAGAGAGGTGCCATGATTGTGGTGGACAAAACATAAGTAATCAGTGTCTTGGAAATAAGCAAAAATCTAACATCTTCAGTCGAGGAAGAAAAAAAAAATCAAGGAAGCGGGTCGCTGGTAATTGTACTCACTTAGAGAAACCATGCTTGATAAATGTCAGAAATGTTACAAACGTAAGAAATATATGTTAATATTTTGACGGACTGTCCTGTCACGAATTGCCCTATATGACGGGTAACCCTGCTACCAGTTGACTTGTGACGAATTGTCATTCGTAGAACGGTCCTACCAGTGGCGTACCAACTTGTTTTTCAGTGAGGGAAAAAACGAGACCCCCCCCCCCCCCCCCCGAGCCTGGCCGTGCCTGGGGGCGGTGCCCTTGGTATCCCTTAAACGCCGCCGGCCAGTGTTTGCCTTGCCCAGTGGCGGCTGTTTCAGGGTGGGGGGCAAAACACATGCCTTGCCCCCCCCTCTGAGAACTGGGGGGGGGGGGGGATAGGCGCCCCTCTTGCCCCGCCCCCCCCCCCCCCCCCCCCCCGGTTGGTACGCCCATGGATGCCAGCTCGACGCACGACGCTCAGGTTTCAGCAGACAAGCATTATGCTCAAAATGGTTGGCCCCGGTTTTGTTCATGCGTTCCAAACCTGCGGCGGTGTGTTGGCGTGAGCGAACTTCCAAAGGCTCGACCTTCTTCGGGGAAGCAATGGAAGGTCTACCTACTGTCCATTTAGTGCGCCGATGAACGTTGATAAACGCATAATGTCTGGTTTACGCGGTTGTGTATAGGTTGTGTTACGAGCGACCTACAGGCAACATGCTGATACAAACAGCAACGGCAGAGTCACCGTGACCACTGAGCGAAGCACTGAGCGAGTATGAGCGGGAACGCCGAAGCGCATAGCATTCGATTCATAATGTGCTAGCTCAAGGCTGATAAACTGTGGAGTGGAGTGTGGGGTGAGAGAATGTGCGCTTATCTGTCATGCACGCCCTCGCATCCCACTCCTCCACTTCGCTGTTTCATCAGCCTCGAGGTAGCGCGGCTGCACCGAAAGCCACACGCTCCACCGTTTCCGTTCATACTATTGACCACCGGTACGCCCTACACAAGATAGAAAATACCGCAAGGCGCACCTAACTCCTTAGGCCGTTACGAGTCATTCATTTCCCCGCGGCCCTGTCATTGTTGGCGCTTTCGTTGCCTTAGACGCAATTAACGCAACTTCCCTCGCTGGCTCCGCTGGCTATCGTACCAGCCGCCGACCACACGCAATCACGGAAGCCACAACCAACGAGGAAATTCCGCGAACGAACTTGTTCCGGTCAGTTCAGTATTTTCCCGTTAGGTGCCGTCCATTGTGCTGGAGTTGCGAATGGCGGTTAACCAAATTACGTTTGAGGACACGCCGGACACGCGCAACACCAATGGCGTTCGTCCCGCCCGTCCAAATGATTGTCTAAACTCTTCCCATATACGGTCCTGGTGTTGCGAAGGCAACACCGCGTCGCGTGTGTACTTATGGAGTCACGGACCACAACTACGCGTCCCGTTACGCGCGTCCGAGAACATGACAATGGGTCCGCGAAGAAAAACCCTCGCCGAGAGGCATATATACTTGAGTTACGCGCCGAGAAACCCGATAGGACTGATCCATCGAGGAAGCCGCCCCTTTTCGGGGGTTGGAAAAACGCATTAGAGGGACAGCGGAACGCGGCACGTCAATGGGTCCGGATGCGGTATTGCCGGACGATAGCACCCGTCTTTGTCCGCCGCCGCCGCTGCCGATACACGGAGTCCCTTTCAGGGTATCCTTACGCGGCCGTGAACCAGTCTGTGTGCCATTCGGGGAGTTTGGGGAATCGTGTTACCTCTCCCGAGTTGTAATAGGGCGTACGCGACTACAATGAAGGGAAGAAGCGGACTCGGTTGCTGTGCGGTGAGGGACCAAGGTGCTCACCCTTTCACCATATAACTTACCCCCCCCCCCCCCCCCCCAAAGAAAAAAAAAAGAGGCCTTAAAGTTTCGCCTTTGTTGGTGCTAGACTGGTGGCAGCTGATAAAACCTGTTTGCTCTACTGACGTCTAACCCTTGGTTAGCTCGGTAGGTAGATCGCCCCATTGAAAACATAGAAGTCCCGGGTTCGATACCCGGACCAGGCGGACTTTTTCGGTCGCTCACCAGTCACCTAGCTGAGTTCGGAGATTTGTGTTTGTCATTTGTCCCTCTTGTTCCACTTCTCCAGGGATTATCGTTGTACAGCTCGCTTGCACCTTTGCATTTTTAATTGCATTATAATTAAAGCTGCAATAGTACTGCTAAAGCATCATATATATAAAAAAAGATAAAAAATAGTCTAAAAAAGTTTGAGGCACGATTTTTTTTTTCTTGTGTGACAACCATGTCACGTCGTTCATTGAAGAAAGCACACAAAAACAGTTTTTAGAGACGTTATAATGAGTTTTATGTTAAGTCATTTTGCGCCTATGGAGACATAAAAACCTTAAATTTAAAGAAAAAACAAAAAAACTCATGCGTTTAGATTTTTTTGCCGAACAGCAGACAAACCAATCGCCATACGCCCTGAAGGGAGCTTGGCGAATGATAACGCCGAAAAAAAAAAAAAAGTAGCACATCGACTTACAAAATGTAAAAAAATATATATATATATAATGTTTTTTTTTTTATTAATGCAAGAAACAAATTACGGTACGCCGACGGCTCATTCTCCACCCAAATGTATAGCGCTACAGTGCACCGAACCAGACGCCAAAGTTTCAGAACTAGACGTCATCTTATACGGGGAAATGGCGGTTGACGGAGTTCTCGGTTACTTATAGAGCTGAATGGTGCCAGTTTACCAGCAACAACGACCCCCCTACCCCCCCCCAAAAAAAAAAAAAACAACAAACAAACAAAACAACAACAACAACAACAACAAAACAGCAAAAAAAAAAAGAACAAAAAAAAAAGGCTCTTATTTTTTCGTTGACATTTTCTAAGAAATCACTAATAACTTTTGATTGAGTGACACCCCGTTTTGAAACTTTGGCATCTGGTTCGAACCACCAGCGCTACATATGGCTGGAGAAGGAGCGTTCATTGATGCGTAGTTACGACGTTAAAGCAGTTAATGCAAAGTTGCCGCGAGCTGGACAAGAAGGACTATTGTGATTCGTGGAGAGAAAGGAGAACAAGAGGGACAAAGGACAAACAGAAATCTCCAAACACAGCAAGGTGATTGGTGCAAGACTGAAAAATTCCGCCTGGTCCTGGTATCAAACCGGGGAACTATCCGTTTCCAGTGGAGCGCTGTACCAACTGAGCTAAGCAGGAGTTGGACGTCAGTAGGGCAAACGGGTTTTAACAGCTGCCACCAGTCTAAAACCAACAAGGGTGAAGGGCCTGATTTTAAAGTTAATTTTTCTGGGAAAAAAGGACAGGCGTGTTTCCTTCTTTTCTTTCTTCTTGGGGGGGGGGGGGGGGGGCATTTTGTTTGAAGATGAAATCATCAGGGAGATGTTAAGCATGTTCTGAGTTCTCGAGACAGAATACTCACTGATCAGTGTCACAGCGAAGACTAAATTGTTCTGTCAAAAGCGTTTTTTTTTTTTTTTGGCGATGTCGTCATTTTTATTCTTTCCGTAAATCGCAGCGATTGGCTCGTCCAATGCTCTACGAGAAAATAAAGATTAAATACAAGCTCTCCGTAAACCCTATGAAACGCCTGTCAGTTCAGTTTCCGGCAAAACCCGGAAACCCAGGCAATCACAGTGAAAAGTTTAAAGGTCCCAGAGGGACGAATGAAAGAATACGACTAAACTTGGAAAAAGCAAAACGCGATTCGTGCATGGGCAACAGGGACAGGCACAAAAACGGGGACAGGGTGACCACGTCTCTGCAACTTTGTACCGCAAGATCGCCTGCACGATAACCATTTCCGCACGTGCTTATCGTCACGGCGCATATCGGATTTTGCTTTTGTCTAATCGTATATCATGCTTCGTGGTTTGTTGAGACCCTCTTATCGGTCACTGCGGTTGGCTGTTCCCGAGTTCTGCAGAAATGTAAACTCACGGATAAAAATGAGCTGTTGGGCTAGTTGGTTGTGCATATTTACAATGTGGAGCAAAGTCAAAACAGGAAGGAGACAGAAATAGGAACCAACGCTACTCACAACTAGATATTTATTAACTAGATATTTACTCAATAAATATCTAGTTGTGAGTAACGTTCTTTCCTATCTCCGTCTCCTTCCTGTTTTGTCTTTGCGCTACATTGTAAATAAACTTCCGGACTTGCAGTGCAGCTACTATTAACTTATTCTACTTGATTTCAAGTTTTCACGGTACTTCTTCAACTATAGACAAAAACAATTTTTACGAACTTGCCGATTGTCTCGACAACTCTTTGCTTAAGAGTCTGAGATGTGAGCGAAAAGAAAAAGAAAGAAAGTAGTTCGTTCTCCACGCTTACAGGAAACACTAAAAATAACGCGCACTTCACCGGCAATACAGCCCTCGCTGACGTACGAGCGTGCCAATCGTACGCAGTTCACGCCTCTGCGCTAACAATTATCCTCCTCCCCCTCCTCCTTTCCAGCACTTTGGCAGACATGTCGAGACTCTGTCTTTTCGTTCACTACTGTTTACTTGGCAGCATTACTCCCTCCGTGCCAGCAACCACCCGCTAGTCTTCTTACGTACTGCGAAACCCGGCATAGGAATCCACTCTCTCTCTCTTTCTAAAAAAGAGAAACAATAAACCAACCGAAAGAGACAGGATTGATCACGACGTACTCCAACGCGTACAACAAAAGAAGGTTCACGTTGTTCCCCAAGTAATGAATTTCTGCGCGAGTTCTGGTACCTCTCGTACTACTGCTTTCCCCAACTTGGGGAGCAACTAATGGAGACAGCCGAAACAGTGCTAAGTTCCAAACAATACGGAAAAAAGAAAAGAAAAACCATTAAAACTGTGTATAATGTTCACCATCTTTTGTTATTTCTTTTACATCTTATAGGCGCGAGCACTTCCCTCCAGTAATATTTCCGCGTATAGGTTCGATTCTCTTCAGAACAATCCGAGTATCGATATACCTATACTGTCATTTGTTTTTCCTACAACCTTACGCAGGTGTGCCAATCATTGAACAGCTTGAAGCGAGGTTATGTAATTAAGTATACCGAGAGGCCCGAAGACAGAGGTAATAAAACAATGCCCCCCTCCACCCCCATAAAAAAATGGAGGAAACAGAATCTTTGTATAGCTGTCACTGAGGAACGAAGTATCGCGTAGCAACAGTAGCAGCAATGTCAGTGGCAGCCGGCGACGAACAAATTGTCACCATAGCGGCGGCGGGAGCTTTCATTTCAAAGGAGCCCCGCGAAACGCTTTTCCCGGCTTTCCTAACTGCTAATGGCCCTCGAAGAATTAGGAACACGCGTTGATCGCGCATAGCTTTTGGAACGGAGTGGAAGGCGGAGACATTGAGAACTGGGGAAACTGACAATTAAAGTAGTCAGTCGGGAAGGATCGAAGACACCGATTCTCAGAAAACATTTTCGGAGAAAAAACAAACAAAATAAAAACACTCCGCTATTGCGCGTGCTGGAATTCACGATTTTGCCCGCACTTTAATGTGTCTAGTACTGCTGTATGCCGAGAAAAGAGAACTTTCGTTAAGAGTACATGGCTCTCTTACAATATACACAGATAAGTTGGAACCAGAGACTCTTACGGCCTCGTAATGAATTTCGCTGTTAGCGCGAGAGGGAAAAGGGAGGCTGATTGGACGAAGCGCATTTTCAAGTGGGACGCTAAGAGCGTTTGCTTCGCGTAAATCGTCGCTTGCAATTAGCGTTTTCCGAAGCTCTAACACGCGATGTCGATTGGTAAGTGCCCTCTTTTCTTTTTTTTTCTTCTTTTAAGAGTTGTGCTCGGTGGCGGTATAAAAAAAAAAAGCTTGTGCCAATGAGTCTGATAATTCGGCCTAAGTCGAGATATATTTTTAACTGGACTTTATTGTAGTTTTAAGTGTAATGATGATTTTGAAGTATCCCAAAACATATAACTTTCTTTTCAACAATTTAAACGGGCACCAGGCAAGATAGCAACTTTGTGCTGCTTAGTGTAAAATATATCAAACCCGTCCGTCCTTTTTATTAGTGAGATAGCCTACGGCAGACTGTAATTGGTAAACCACTCTCAAAGATCTCGCTCACAATACAATAAAAATCAATATATACTTATAGACTTAATTAGGTGCACAATTTATCCGTTAGGGTTGTGCTAAGTTGTATTCTTCGGCAGACGAGCGTGCACCTCGTAACGTTAATCGCTTCGGTAGAAGTTTTTTTACTAATAATTTAAAGATATGTGCATTGCTTATAAGCTTAACTTGAAGAACGGACTATGTTGGCTTACAAATCACAACGACTAAAGCCCCGATAAACATCACCCTACCTTCATGATCTTTTCCGCAAGAAGTATTGAAGCTGAAAAAACAGGATCATCTAAGAATAAAAAAAAAAAGCGTGCACTGAAGCATATTTAACGACAAAGGTTGAGATGGCCTACGTAAACACTATAGAAAACACCCACTGGAACAATGTAAAGCAATTCATGTAAGCGAGTCCAGTCGTTTAAGGTTAGCTTTTGCTACGAAACGTAGGCATAGAGAAGGTAAGGTTGGGAGCGAAACGTCGGCTGATACTCACAACGCTTCTACAAAGTTCTATTTTTTTTTTCGCGGATTTTTCCTGGAAGTTTCGACTAGCCTTGCGATTTGTGAAGTCGGTCGTGTAAGATGCAGGTACCCGTCCTTACACTTTAGCTACTGACGAGGTTTTCAGCGTATTGCGGGGTACGTTTCCTGTAGGCGGCGGCTGACAAATTCCTCCGCTGAGTTGGACACTGTGGCGTCACAGTGGCAATTGGCACTACGACATCACCGTGTCATGGACATCATGACGTCACTTGGATCTGCGCGTTGTGATGGCACGTGACGTTGTGATGTCACATGACGTTAAACCACGACTTCACGTGACAGTTTGACGCTATGTGAAGTCGCGCCATGACGTCACAATGCACCGTAACGTCACTTGAAACTGCGACGACACAAGACGTCATGATTAGTGTGCGGTGTGATTGCGAGTAGCCCGTGTGCAGCATAGTGTGCAGCGGCTGGGCTGTCGCCACAGTTAAAGGACACAGAATAGAAGTTGGAATATTTTTATTACAGCTGTTTATCGGTCAAGAAAAAGGAGGAGAAAATGTTTTGTAGATTAAAACGACAAAAGGAAAAAACGGGAACGAAATGTTGGCTTTCATGCAGCCGGGCGTATCTCAATCAATCCTCAGCCCGTTTCGATCAGCAAAAGCATCGTACCGACGTGCGGTCGTGCGTCACTACCGCATGGTGCACGTTCAAGACCCCAGGCTAGCGGCTCTACTGCGCTGGCTTAATTTCTCATCTAGAGCTGAGAGGCACGCCGCCCATTGAGGCTGACTAAGTTCCGGCTGTCTAAGCATATGTACATACATACAACACCATTACTTTACTTGCGTAAGTGATGAAGTTCAGAATACGATTAGGCCCGAAAAATACGATGCGTCCAAGGACAACGAGCGTGTCGTTGCAGTCAATAATTATGCCGGCCTACAACGCATATTTCAAAGCTAAATCCTATTCTGCGCCTCGACAACTGATGCGGTCCTTTTATTTTGCTCGCCTCGACCGGCGGCATCGCTGTTCTGCAAAAAAGCGAACTCGTCGACTTTTTCTTGGTGGGGAAAAAGAAGGAAGTGTAAGAGCTCGTCTAGAGTCCCTGTTTTTTGTGCGTTCTGTTTTATAATAAATCAGTAACACTTAACTAGACCATTTTTTAACACTTCTGTGTGAACTCATTAAAGGGGACGCGGATGACGATACTAAAATGCAAACAATTAGAGAGTTTTAGTAGATCGTTCCCAGGACTCCGATAATGATACCCGATACTCCGCCACCGCCTCCCTTGTGCATGCATAGTATCGTTATCGGGGCTATCGGAGGTATCGGAACGATCTACTAAAACTCTCTATTATCTTGATTCTGTCTTTGAATTATGTTCTATATTCAGGTGGATAGATAGCGAGCAGCCGCCGTATGTAAAAAAAATATAATATGAAAATAATAATGTGCTGGATTTAGGGCAAGCGGGGCATGTGTTCACTTGCAGCCGCTTCAAAATCCCGGAATGCGGATGGATACGAGGGACGGAGATTTTTGAGACGGAGGCCGTAATGGAATAGCGGTGTTTTTTGGGGGTCCCGGGATCCATCATTCCACTCAGGGATTTTTGCTCTCGTCTATAAGAAGATATGCAGCGTCAGCAGTCAGTGAGAGGAACCTTGGCTGTCCTTTTACTTATTTCATTCGTCCTTTGGAAACCTTATAAACTTTTCAGCGATCCCACGCAGTAATAAAAATGAATGCAAACACACGTACGCAAAAAAAAACAAAAAAAAACAACATATTCAAGATTTTTTTTCTTCTATCCAGTAATCCATGCAAAGCGGAAAGAACGAGCAGGTTGGGCGAATAGGGGTCGAGATAAATCAGACAAAAAACCAACAACAACGAAGAAAGATGCCGGAATGTAGGTCAAAAGTAAATCTTTAAAATCCCTAAAAAAAGTAACACAAAATAATAAAGTTGCGTTATATGAGGCAGGCATGAACACAAACACAAAACAAAGGTTCATTGAAATAATGTAAACCAGTGATCCGTCTTGAGGAAATTACAAGATCGGGAGTTTTTGTGCTAGTTTAATTTTATTTTTTTTATTTCTTATTTACTACCAACGTACCGCATGAAAGCTCAAGGCTACCTACGATCCGGTTGAAAGTTTCCTTCTGGGGTGGGGGGAGGTGGGGGATGTGGGGGATGTGGATTCGGATTCTATGCCTTCGGAATAGACAGGAAGGAAAACGCTCATGCTAACACAGTAATGCGAAGGAAAAGGAACGAATTAGAATAAGGATCCAAATTTTGCTTTACTACCTTTGCTGCTGTTCAATCTCTACTGTCGGAGACTCAAGTCTGCCCAAGTCCTCTGGTTCTTCACGTTTCTTTAATATCCTTCCTCGGTTGCAGGCTAACGTTTTTAGTCCGTTGTGTGCCGGGATTTGAAAAAAAAATATTTATCTTGAAGCTGAGATATAATTTATTTAGAAGAAAAGCTTATTTCATCTTTCTTTTTAAATGTGTGGTGGGGATATAGCATATTCCAGAAAAGAAACCGTTCCAGCGGAACCAGAAAAGTTTGTCTAAGTGTGTCTGTTTATGATTTTGAACGTGGTGCACTCTAAAAAAATTTAATTTGAAGCTTCACTTTATGCATTCCGGTACATTCGCGTTTGAATAACATGCCTGCGCCTGCCAATAACGAGATCACTTCTTTCATGAGTTAATTCTGATTTTTAAATTTTCTTTATTTTAAACTTGATTCTGCGTTTAACAACCTTTACTGATTTGTTGACTTTTTTTGTTCCACAAACCAGGTTTTTTTATTACTAGGCTGTACCTAGAATGACAGTTGATGAGGCGACGAAAAATGAAACAGATTAAACGTTTAATGAGGCGAACGTGTGCGTAAAACAAGATAGAAAAAGGCTAGCATCGCAGGCGTCAATGGCGGTGGAACAGTAGGGTCGAACGCTGGGGCAAGACTGACTCCGGCTTGCCATGTCTGGAGTCTCTATGTACCAGCGTGGGTTTCTGGAACATTCGGCGTAGAACGTTCGGCGCGCGGAACATTCGTACCTCGATTAGACGACAAGGTTCTCGAACGTAGGCGAACTCTTACTTGAAAGAATAAATAAAAGACACGTCGCTCCCAGGAATCGAAACCTGGGCTTCCGCGCGAAAGCCGAGCACAGTAACCACTCGGCCACGCATACGCTCGCTCGGCGACGCGCGCGGCAATATAGTGCTTCGGTGCTGTAGGTTATTTTGTAGATAAATAAAAACATAAAACAATGCCCATGAGCGTCTACATTGAAGTTCTGCGAAAAGGTATATAGTGACTGCAGATATTTTCCATACGTTTGGCTTAGGGATGACACAAAGTCGCAATAACCAGTCAACTCATCGCAGTCAAATCGGTCTGTATATGCTCATAACAGAACAGCAATAAGAGATGAAATGGATGAGAAGTTATAAGCGTAAACTGACAAAAGTCGTCACAATTATCGATGCGTTCTCATTACGTTTACGCCAGCAGAGACCGTGGAGTCGATGTGTACTATACGTTTATGTTTGTGGGAAGGACAACTCGACAAAACCCGGAGAAAAAGAGCTCATCTCCTTGAATTAATCGATAAGAAAACGGAAGGGGGGTCGTTATGCCAACAAAGGGCATCTGGCACGCCCCAGCGAAGAGGAGTCACAGCCTACAGTGCGAGACGGGTTTATTCATCCTGAATGTTTTCTGAACACAGCACCTATGTTCCTGCCATATTTCCTGTAATTGCAGACGATATTTTAGGTGTGAAGTACATACATCTTTTAAAATTTCAAATAAATTTTTCTCGTTTGGCAACTTTGGGTTGTCTTCACAGTTTGTGCAATCAGCATGTTGTTACTTGGAATCTCCAAGCACGATTAAATCGTTTATGTATGATTTTGAGGATAGGTAAAGTGCTGATATTGAGTTGAAATTGCAATATCTGATTTACTTTTTTTTTGTTTCTCCAATTTCAACAAAATTTTAAGGGCTCCTAAAAAGAAGGCTTTATGGCGTATTAAATTTACTTTTAAAATAAAAAGTTTGTGGATGGTTTTTTGCTAGATACTGGCACTCTACACTTCATGGGGAGCATAAGAAACTATTGCAACATGCTCGTTATAAAAAATGAGTGTACTTAAATGTCCTCACGAAAAACCCTTTTTATGAAATTGTTTCTGCCTCTGAACACAAAACTATAAAATCTACATTAAAACTAAAACTGTTTTAAAAGAGAAGCCAAACTCTTTAAGCAGCTGAAGTTTCCTTATATTAGAGTAAATATAAAACAAACATTAGCAGCACCAAGCGTAGCTTCCATTTTCACACAGGTGTGATGAACGTCACCGGCCAGCAGGATCAATGGCCGTAACCGAAAACGACAGATGGCGACGTCGGTCCATCTATGCCGCGTGATGCTGCGCTTCCCTTAGCAACAAACGCAGTGCCATTTTGTAACCATACAACGTGCGAGGGCCGGTAGGCGGCGCGCTCATCTGTGTCAGTGCGTGTCATTTCATGCTAAAATATATTATTTAAGAAACGATGCAATTTTGTCATGTACAAATAAAATAAGAGATATGTCTACTACACTATTATACTGAATACAGCCGTACGTTAACTTCGTTTCAGTGTGTATTACTTCTGCAAACGTTGCGAGTAGATGCCCAGTCACCGCGAAACAAGTAAACGGGAATTCGTCTGCTATAAAACGCGCTGCGGGTAATACCGCTTTCGCCCAGACGACCTCCGGTGGTCCGGGGTGCGGGCTTCAAACCCGTAGCTGGCTGACGTCAGAGTGGTTCGATTCCACCTTCAGGGCGTACTGCTCTTTTTAATGGCCCTTTCTAGGGCCAGAAAGGTGAAAGGCCGAAAAGCATTCTTTAGGCGTTTTTGACGTCTTCGCTCGAGAAGGAATTGTAATATTTATTAACGTAAATGTCATTAACGGCTATAAATTCTAATAATATGATACATCAGCTTCTTTTTTTTTATTGCGACTTTATAAGTACATTTTTTTAGTGTTTTCCGCGTTCTTTCTTTTTTGTTTGTTTGTTTGTTTTGTGAGTTTTGAAGGGTGTTTTTCGGTGTTCATTTTTCGCTCAAAATTCAGGGTCTACCGAAGTTATTTTTTTTTTTGAATTCTGAATTCTCCGAAATTTTGAGTTAAATTTTTCTTCCCAATTTTCAAGATTAAAATGACAATAAATAATATCCGTAGAGAAACATACCCTAAATTCATAAAAATTCATCTGTATCGAATTATATTTCTCCAACAGTGTTTGGCATTCGTTCCCTTGCCATTCGCATTGCAAACCTTGCAAAGAAGCGTTGCTTGACATAACGTCAATACCGTGAATTGACTGAACACCTGGGTTGGTAGTCTTGTCGCACACAAAGTTGGGCCGAAGTTCGCGGAGCATACTGACTGAACTCTTGCGACGATAGCATCATGCGGGACGACATGTTAATCTTCCAAACACTCTGGCCGCTCAAATTCCAGCGAAATTAGGGACCTTTAGCAAACCGTTACCGTGTTCTGCATATCGCACTACAGGAGCCTTTCAAGCACACTTTTAAGCGCGCGCTCGGGTCGTATCGTGACAGCGGAGCGCGCACTTAGAAGCTTGCTTCAAAGTCTGCAGTAGTGCGGTGCGCAGAACATGGTAACGGTTTGCTAAAAGTTTCTAATGTGAAATACAAAGTCGTAGCGAACTTTATCGGAGAGCGCGGAAGCAACATCGTGGGGACAACCGATTGAATGGCTGCCCCGATGACTGGACTGTCTTTATAGGCGGGCTGTGGATGTTCTAAACTTCTCGTCGCAAGATGGTCATTTGCGGAAGTTCTCTGTGACGACGAAGTGACGTTTCCCAACTTTGGGAAGGAGTTATTTGAAGCCGAAATCTTCGCTTCGGAATTTAGGCGATGACTCAAACTTGTGTTACGTGGAGCCCTGCGCCTTGTACGCGGCTTTACAGCTCATCTTTCGCCATTGTCATCCACGCTGCTGGGGTCACTGAGAGGGGGTGTCAATTTTGACGTCCGAAGTGTCTCAGAGATAGTGGGGGCGACGGGGATGGCGAGAAAGTACATGAGGAATCAAAAGAAAAATATATTAGAAGGGGGAAGAGAAGAGGGACGATGGGAGTGAAGAAGGGGTGGAGAAGATGGACTGCGCTCCCCCAGAATTTTTGTTACACTTGTTACACGAAACAACGATAGGAAAGACGGGGAATATGAAAAAGGCTTACCGAAAAAAGAAACCAAGCCCCGTGAAATTCCTGCGAGTGGGTAGCATACCACGGTTGGGCGCCATTGTGGTCGGTTTGCCTTGCTGCATACCCGACCCGGAGGAATAACACGGAGCCAACGGTTTCAACAACAAGAAACTACATTTAATTGGACATGGACAAGACGATTAACATTGCTACCGGCGCTGCCGGAGTCCAGGCAGCGACTCCCCGTGCGCCGCCTCTGATCTGCCTTATCAAGGCGGCGCATCCGATGTGCGCGTGGCTGGCGTGACGTCGCCGCCACGCGGGAAAACTTCGGCACCTTTGCCTCGCAGTCGGGCAACTTGGCTGGGGAGCCGCCAGGGTGCCCACAAAGTGTTAAAACAATTCCCTATCCCCTCCCCTCTCCCCCTTTACCTTTTTATGCCACTTCCTGCCGCTTTCAACACCAGTGTGGGGGAAGGGGGGAGGCGCTCCCTCCCACTTCTTTCCTTACACTTCATGTTGACACCTCTGCTTTGAAGCGTCCCAACTGAGCGACGACGAGGACCAGCACAGTGTACAGTTTTCAAAATAATGATTCCAGAGGTTCTGGAATCAAAACGATTCGTGGTCTATGAGCTCACAAGCGGCCATGACAGACTTCCAAGCGAGAGGCTGGTTTCACGGCTCATAGTGTGCAGGTGCGTTCACTGGCGTTCTTTACAAGTTCTTACCCTTGACACCAAAGTCAGATTTATTGCTTGGAACCAACAAATTCTATGGTTTGTGTTCGAATCAACGGTGACAGGTTTAATTGTGTTCGATGGAAGCTTGAAGTCATCGCGTTCCTAAAACATCACCGCCAATATTGACAACCTGACATAACTCTTACTTCCGTTGATGAAATCAGAATTATTCCCAGTATGGCTAACCCTGGAAAACCAACCACACCGACGCTTTCGATTACCTACGTAGCCAATTAGAAAGAAAAAAATCAGTAAAACGATTTTATCCCCCAAGGGAGGACAACTGCCTGGAGGCAAAACACTCCCAAAGACGGACAACGCTACTCGGCTAGCATAGACCTGTCTTCGTTGGGCTGTTTAGAAAATTTATTTCCGACACCATGAACAGGACTATGCAAGAAACGTGCAGAGGACAAGTACAATGTGCACACATATATACGCGAACCAGTGTCTACACGTTGGGCGACACTTCGTTGATATCCAAACGGGACATCATTCAACATATTCTTCGGTGGAAATAAAAACGATATCAGACTGTCAATTTTGACGGTATTGAGTGCAATTTTGACTTCAGAGCGCACAGGAACACACCCACTTCAACAGATACACTTCGCGTGTGCCCTGTGAAATGTAAGCAAGAGCCCCCAACTCGCCCAAGCTGAAGTATTTCTTTTTAGAGACCATCCTAGTCAAACACGTTGATTGCAGCGGATAATCTTTGTCATGACATCACACGTATGAACCACAGTTGTCAGCGCCCGCACTATCGCGCTGCTCTAACTTGTTCAGTGCCTACTTTTTAGTCTCAGACTGGTGGACTACGTACGTTCCCCATCCGTACTCGTGTGTGAGTTTGTATATGTGTGTTTTTGCTTGTTTGTTTTAAGTGTGCCAGCACTAAGACCGATTGGTTGTTCTTGGACACTTCAATAAACACTGTTTGGTTGATATTATTATTCTTATTAATCATAACCATTATCAGCAAACGGTAATCAATGGTGTACATCACACGAAAGGTTTTTTTACTAAACGGCGTTCCTGAAGGTTCTATCCTCTCAGCACTTCTTTTCAAAATTTATGTTGATGATATGTCTACTATTGTTTCCGATTGTATTTACAACCAATTCGCTAACTACACTCTTTTACTGACATGTCACCTTTTTTTACCAGAAAGCAATGGAGATGCTTCAGTGCTGGTCTAACGAACTCATGGACTGGTTTAGCCAGAATGTGGTTGCTATAGACCGACACGCGGGCTTGACGTCACGGCGCTGCGGCGGCGCTGCGATCGCGCTGGAGCCGAGAGGTGTGGGCAAAAGGGCGCACGTACCGCATGGGCGTCATAGTATTTCAGCATGCCGCGAAGCCGTGTTGTCGTTAATCTCACCGAAATGTACAAGAAAAGTAGCGGAGTGAGCTTCTACAAGTTCCCGGCAGACTCTAAAAGGCATAGAAGGTGGATAATATCCATGGATCGAAAATTATGGTCGCCTCGCGCGTTTGTGCGGCAAGCACTTTCTTGGAGGCAAGTGCGGCTTCCATTTAATCTCCGTTCAGAGGTTTACTTATGTAAAGGGAAACCGTCCTCTAATCGAGACCACCCAGATTTTGTTCCCACGGTGTTCGCGCACAAAGCACCGGTCAAGCGCTCGTCGGAGGCTCGCTACGCCCGTGCTATCCAGCAGAAGGGGATCGGCGACAAAACGGCAGTGTTGTAGTTACCAAAAAAAAGGTAACGAAATACGTTACTCGTTACTTGCAAATCAAAGGTAAGCATTACTGAGCTACATTGCCTAAAAATAAAAGAAACGCGTTACCGCTACCGATAAAAAGTAAGGCACGTTACTTCTGCGTTACTTTTTTAAATTATGATTTAACACATTTTACGCTTTTGACGATACAGGTATGCATAAACTCATATTTCAAGAAACATTATGTTCATGCAGAAACAGAACATAATTACTTTATCTCTTTTTGCGGTTTCACCTAAATACCGACGAGAAAAAATGCAGAGAAATACATATGGCTTGACGCCTAAAAACACGGAAAAAATTGAAATGTAATTGTAGTAACGAGTAACGTAACTACGTTACTTGAAATAGTAACGTAAGCACGTTAGCCGTTACTGTGTCGAAAAAGTAACGAGTAGGTTACTACGTTACTGAAAAAAGTAACTCTTTCCTGGTAACACCGTTACTTATAACGTGTTACCGCCAAGACTGCAGAACGGACAAAGCGTTACTGCTTGTCATGCCTTGTGGTCATAAGAGTAGGAAAAATAGCATACCTTGACTTGAATACGGTGTGTGTATTTATTTAATTAATAAATACACTTCCGCAGACCCACAGTCTGCTGATCCCGCCGGCAGTGCGGAAACCGACTCGAAGTAATCGTAAGCCTCGAGAGACTTGTACGCCTGGTCCTTGTCGGCCGTGAACTGGCTTGGCGAAAAAACTAAATAAGCGATGAAGTGAGCCGTCGACTTCGGTGCAGCAACTTCACGTCGGAAGTCCAGCATGCCTTGTTTACGGCGTACGGATCCTCGTAGGCAACGCCGTCCACGCACAGTTTGTTTCGATACCGCCGCCGTTCAGGCTCGGGTAGCGAGCTCAAATAGTCGGGCATAGCATACGACATACGTTGCCAGGAAATACGACTCGCAAAAAAAAGGTAGAAGCGTCCCTACAACGTCAACAACGAGCGCACGCCACACAACGCAATGGCGAAGACACGGAGGGCCGGGTCGCTTTTGCCCACATAGCTACCGCGCATGCGCGGCCTTCCGGCCGTGTTGGTAAACAGAGCCGCTCCGCGTGTCGGTCTATAAATATATATAAAACAAAGCTTCTTTGCTTTCACAATCCTCCAGAAGTCGTTTCTTTAAAAATTCATCTCCACACTTCCCACTGTTCCCCATGTCATTGTACTGAAGTCCCATGTTCCGACACAATCAAATATCTCAAAATACATTTTGATTCCGAACTTTTATGAAATTTGCATCTCACGAAAGCATGTGCTAACAAACTGTTCCAAACTGTTTCCGATTTGTTTTATAATATCAAAGCATTATGCCTCCAGCTCTACGCAAGCGCGTTGCTTAATAATTAGCCTACTGCCTTTTGCGGTTTGGAGTTACTATTTTTGGTAAATTCTCCAAACTATGACGACGGAAAATCAACAGTGTCTTAAAGGGAATATTGAGAAGTGTGGGGAATAACCGGGGTTTCTCGCATTTAGAAATATTTCAATGGTTGCAGTACCAATCGGTAAATTTCTCTTTTTGCGAGTGCAGCAGTAAACTGTTGGGTGCACACTGCTGTAAGTTTCAGACTGACATTAAGTTTAAAGCTCAAACCCAGGTGTTTGTGATGATCGCCTTGTACTTGCTGCAAGAACACAAACGTTTTCAGCCTATTGGTGAGTTTTCAAACAGTCTCTTGAAATAATTTGGCATACTTTGGTGTGTTGGAGTATTGTAAGCAATTTCAGCGGAAAAAAAAAAAAAAAAAAAGAAAAAAAACACCACCGTTACTTGCTACTACTTTGCAGCTATGCCCGACGCAGCTCTTTGAGGATCTCCTTTGCCGTGAGGATGTTTGCGTCGAGCTGTGCGTTATATTAGAGCACGCACATTCACCACACTTACGGCCGTAATAGACTGGGGAAAAAAATACTGATGTACCGGCGACCATCTTTATTGTCTCGTTTTGCATCTTCTTCAGCCACCCTTTGCAGCGTACAGCACAACTTCCCGGTATGTTGCCACAGGGCCTCAACGATTTTGCGGTAGACATACTCTTATAGGTGGTAACAGATATTTTGTATTTTACACTTCAGGTGCATCTGCTAGCTCTGCGCACAGCTCCCTCTCTGATACTGAAGGTGGTACACAAACCATTAAACGACATGTTTATCAATCATGCACTTAATTTAGCTTTATTTTGTTTTCACAAAACCATTCCGCTCCTAGTTGTTCTTACTATGAAAGCTGCAATACAAAATGGAACATTTTTAAACTCTCCACAGCTTGAAATCGCAACTTATAACCTAGAAAAAGAAAAGACAGGACGCTTTATGGCTGGTGGCCTCTTCCTCAGCTCCCTTGGGAAGGAGAAAGCTGGGTTTAAGTTCATCGGCCTCGAAAGGTCCTGTTTAGATGTCGCGACTTCAAGCAGCGCCGGGTTCAAGAGATTTCATTTTGTAGAAAATTACTCGTAAGACCTTTTATTCGCAGGTAAAATTGCAATAAAACCCGTAGTGTATAGAGGTAGTCATGTATAAGATACTATGTAATGTCCTCATAAAGCTCAGAAAATATTCGCTGTGGGACATCCCACGCATGTTTTTCGGCGTTTCATTTGGGATGTTTTCAGAGCCTGATTTGGACATCATTGGGGCATCACCAACCTCCCAATATGGACATGCTTAGGATGTACCTTCAATGTGTGTGCGTTGTCTGGGTCGCTGCAAGGGGAGCGTAGCTTGATGACGCAACCAAATTGAATCGGTGCGCACTAGCGAAGCGCATTGCCTTCTCTCGGAGAGACAAATATTTTCCCAAGGCGCGAGTAGACCCCCCCCCCCCCCCCCCCCCCCAATTCGCCGTCTGACCACGCGCTCCAAGTGTGTCTTTCATATTGATGGAGACTGTACGTGCTAACCAGCAAGGCCACCAAAATAGCAGACGATGTGACGTCAGTGCAAGCCATGCATTAGACGCATGGCTCTGCTCTGAAAAACAGTGAGCAGACTATTGAAATAAACGGGTAAGCGTGTCTCAGAATGTCTGACAGCAACAGCTGCGAACTAGGACAGGACTTACTCTAGGGGGTTTAACAAAACGACTTTCCCAGCGGGTGATTTAAACGCCGGGAAATATCACGCACCCCTCGCTTTCTCCTTCCCTCACCAGGCACATATTCTGCTATCGAAGGGGATTATCAACTTCTGAAATTTAGCTCCAGGGAAGCGAGGTTACAGCTTGAATTGGGCATGTGGAGCCGACACTTTTCTGAGGTTTGGAGATTTAAGACCATTGCTTGAAGGGATTATGAAAGAACTTTTTGGCTGGGATAAATGATTTTCACTTGGGATTTCACTCATCGCTAGTCGTTTAGTGGGCCAAAAGAAAACTTGTATACGAGGATAGAAAACCAGAAGCCTACTTTTTGGTAGGAGAATTTCAAAATGTAGAGGACTATTTTTTATCCCCTTTTCTTCGACAGCTCTCTGCCTTTTTCCCGTGATGCATCCGCGGTGCCCAAGCGCGTCAGTCAGGGATGGGCAGTATTTCAAAAACAAATACTTCGAATACGTTTTTAAAATTCTTTTGAATATTTTGTATTTGATATTTAAAAGAGTCAGATCAAGACAACCGACCGTGATTGTAAAGACAAACCATTAGTTTACTATGGCGCAACTCAAAGTGACTACAAAATGAAAGTTGTCTACATATCTATACTTTGTTTCAGCTTAACTTCAGACGCAGACAACTCTACGAGCTAATGGAACCATTCAAGCAGCGTCAAAACCGCAAGTCACTAGGTCGTTTCTTTTTACGATTGATTAAGTGATAATAAAAAAATGTACACAACCATGACGAACACCTTAAGGGTGCGCTTTTGACGCTATCTGAACATGGTGTCAAGTTTCCTATGCAGGCACCGAATAAAACATCACTATATTCTGATGACTAAGTTGGTGACCCCGCCTGAACGCGTTCCCCTCACTACACACCTAGAGGAACAATCAGCCAACTTCGAACCTCGTGGTGTTCGTCGTTTTTCTGTGAGTGCACCTTCAGCTCGCGCTTTTAGTTGTTTGTGTCTGAGCTTCTTTTTTTTAATTTCCAGTTTTTGATTGCGCTCCGACTTACGTTAAATACGAAAGTAACTTTGATAACAGTATTTTATTTATGAAAAAAAAAAAAAAAGAACCACTAAAGCATCACCATGTTCCGCTCGTTCCAATGTGACGCCGTCTGCACCTGATTACGATGCACGCTTAGTCACACTACTAATACATGCCAAAGACAGTATGCATACAAATTCGAACGCGAGTCACCGCGAGATCTGTGCTTCGAATGCCACATGGCAATGGGTTCAAGGAGGAAACTTTGGCATACGGCATTCGAACCACAGATGTTGCGGTGACTCGCATCTGCAGACTGTCTTTTGTATGGTGTGTATGAGCAGCGCGGCCCCGGCTTCAGGTCGTACAAGACCTGTCCGCGGACATGCTCTATGCATACAAATGTACGAAGCAAATATGCTTTAAACATGTTTAAGGCGTTCACGCAGATAACTTTGTCGTTGCATCCGCGGCGAACACCGTGTTACGGTTGCCAGACGGGGAGGTGTCAGAATCGGCGCGCGAGAGGAGGAGCAGCGAGTCAGGATCCAGCGGTGGCGCTTCTGTCGACACTGAGATGCGTCGTCCGCTCGCGTCCGCTGCGATGCGACTGCTTTCGTGCTCCGTTTTTGCTTTCGTTTTCGTTTTTGTGTGCAGCGTGTCGGTGCCCGTGACAGTCTGAAGCCCTTCACAAAAGATCATGGCATCCGTCTCCAACAGCAGGTGTTTATCAACCTGAAAGCTTTTTGACATTTACAGCCTTCACATTAGTGAATCCCTGTCCATATGCAGTACGGTGGATGTTTGTCTCGTTGATGTAACGCAAAAGCAACTTCTGAAAGTGCAAAGTTGCGCCACTTGGCGCACAAATGGAGAACGCTACGACGTCCGGGACCTTTCGGAATTACACTCTTTACCCAGTACTTGCTTAGGAGATCTTCATACATACTCTCGAACTTTTCGCGACTGTCGCACTGCGCCAGCGGTGTGGTTAAAACAGTCTGCTCGTCTTCGTGAATTAGGTCGTACCGTATTTTCTTGCGTGGCACACCACCATCCGACGTGGTCGATCTTCTCTTTAATGGCAATTTCTTCGAGAGATACTCGGGGACAATCGGGAACAGAGTTGGGGTCGCATCGGTGTCTGGCAAGGGTGACTCCAGGGTGTTTCCACTGTTTCACCTTTGATTACGTACCTATAGTTGCAAACAATGAATCTTTCACCGAAATGGGCCTCACAGACTACGGAGTTTTTTTTTTTTTTTTTTTTTTTGAGTGGTTTATCCGCTTGTGGTATTGAGAGTTGCCAAACCTGACGTCGCACGCCGTCGTCGAGAAGGGCGAAGAGGGAGGCCGGCTTTCTTCTTTCTCTTCCTCGTAGAAACGCACCCCGTGGTGCATTTGGGAACAAAGCCGTGTGTTTCTCTTTTTGCCGTCCCTTCAGTCTGTACGCGTGGCGCAATTTTGTCCGGAAAGAGCACTACAAACGAGCACTTCTAGCTACGCGAGCAAGTCTTCCCCGGCGCGGCGTCTGCAAACGGCATCTCAGAATCGATGAGTGCGCGACCTATCGTCAGCATGATATACTAGCGTGCCGCCGCACACGGGGCAAGCTGCGCGATGCTGGCACCTCCCCCTCCTAGCCACGGTAACCTTAAGTCCCTTGGTGCTCCTTTTACAAGTAACAGCAACTAAACGAATGACGAAGCACATTCCGTAGACACTAAATGTCGTCATTCAGTTCACTCTACTGCTGTTCGCCACAATTCACTTCCTAAAATCTGCACCGTGACGCAGTTGGCGCTTCAAAAAAAATCGCTACTTGAATTAAGCTATTATTTAGGAACTCTGCCGTAACCATGTCTTTTGTATGATGAAGAAGCTTTGTGACTGCGGCTTTGGGAACTCGCTTCTTTGAACTAGTTAATTTTATGACTTCAAGACTCGAATCGATGTACAAATTTATGGAAGACTGGCGTTTAACGTCTGCGGGAAACCGTTCGACATTACGCCGACAAATCACCGAATCCTCCCCTTCCCTTATTTAGCACAAATTTAACGAACCATAAAATATTTTAACTACTTCCTTCTTAGTTTCGCTCCTCAACTTGAAAGCGGAAGGAGTAATCACGTAATCGTGACGTGGTATTTCACCGGATGTTACAAGTCGGAGCTTCTACCGTGATTTTTAAAATCACCATGGAGCTCGTCACTCGCAAGTGATGATAAGTGTTATCACTGCCCTAATTGGCCACGAATGCGAATCTATATATTCGTCGACGGAAAGATTGTTGTCGAGCGGACACGTTCGAGTGACGCGGTGCTCTTGTCCAATGCGTGAGCGGGGGTAGGAGGACGTGAGCGATGGGCAAAATACTTTTAAAAAATGTGTTTAATTACAAAAACAAAATACTTCAACGAAATTGTATTTAATTAAAAATTCGATTACGTTTTTAAGAAAAGTATTTAAATACAAGATACAAATCGAGCGAGAGCATTTGATAATCTTCATATATTCTTTCAAATACATTTTGTTTCCAAAGACTGACATCTTAGACATAAATTTAACCCAGGTAAAAAAAGACAAAACATATTCAAAATAATGAGAAGAGTTTTATACACTACACATCAAGCTCTAAAAAAACGTGCAGCTCTAAACATAATATTTTTGTAATACCATCATAGGCGGATAAAACATTAAAAAAATCGTATTCTGTAAGATTACTTTAAAAGGCTAAGTTGATGCATCAAAGGCTTAAAAAAAAAACATTGCTAGTTTTTTACGTATTCAAGAAATAAATCACCCAACCAAAAATTCAATCATTGTACCCATCCCATTAATTTTATGTCTTACTGTTTATTTTATCTTCAATGCTCATTTCGAGTAAAGTGTTGCACATTTGATGCTCATTGCATATGACCTTATTTGCGAAGAGTGCCCACTATCACATTTCATTGTTAAGAGCAGTGCTCAAACTTGTATTGGAGCTGTATTTGAAATACGTGTATTCGAAATACACAATATTAAGAATCTAAATACATTTGGCAAATGCATTCCCCGATATGTAATTAAGGGCACAGGGTAAGTCCTATACCCCCCATGCATTTGAGGCCATGTTGAGGAACATTTTTCTCGGTGACTATTAGGAGTATTCCTGTCATGTAAATATCATTTTGTTCGAAATATTGTGTTTTATCCACTGAACTAGAATTATTTGAACCAACCTAAAATAAGTTCTTTTTTATATTTTTTTATTCTAGTACTGAAATTTTAGTTTTTTTCATCTATTAAAAACTTTGTAACTCAAAAACTGCTAGGTGCACATTTTTAATTTTAGTTCAGTATTTTTGAACACCCATGTATGTGGTAGGAATAAAAAATCAACCCTCTATAATGTCAGGTTAAGGAAAAAATGGTACCTATGTACTAAAAAACACTGTTTTGAGATAATTGAGTTTAAAGTAAAAAAACTGGTGAATAACGAATTTCTATTGGCACCAACAGCCTCAGAGTCATTTTTTCAATAGCCGCCAGCTTGAAAAGCATTGCTAAAGTCATGTCTTCGCCTTTAGGCTTATCGCCTTGCTTGCCGGGCCTCTTTTGTGACCTTCCATGTCGCTTGGTCCGTAAAGTATACTAGAGTGACGTCAACTTCCCTCAGCCACTTGATGGCTTTCCAAACAGGGTTCCATCCACAAAACTTCGAAACATTGGCTTGTGCAATGCTGCCACCATTGACTAAAGGAACAGCATTCAATGGCGCCATTTCGTCGTTACGAAAACACAAACGCTTGAATGTAGACACGGTACACACCTGGGAAAAACGTGCACAGCGTCTCGTGATTGCCTTGGTTGAAAAAAAGCTATGCAATAGTTGCAAAATAATTTTTTGAGATTATCTGTTACTGGACAAGCTTTTAGGTCTTGAGTTGATTTCGTTTTGTTGGAGAATTCATCGATAAACAGGGAGTGTATCCCAAAAGGAGGCGTGGTCACCTGCTACTTGCTTTCGGAAGACGTGATTTTCAGCCCGAAATATAGCTTTCTAAAAACACTGGGACAATGGAAAATGTGCAGAAAGAACTAAACTTTTCAAATTGCGAAAAAAACTAAAATCAAATTTTTTTTCAATTTTACCTTACCCTGTGCCCTTAAGGGAACAGGGTAGGCCCTATTCTTCCCATGTGTTTCAGCCTATGTATGTGACCCTTTTTCTCGAGATCTGCTAGGGTTAGAGGATTCATGTTGGTATCATTGTATTTAGCTTTCTGTGTTCTCTTTACTGAACTAGATTTATTGTTATATATATTTTAGTTCTTTTTTGCTTTTGTTTTTACTGGACCCTTCTAATTTTAATGCCAAAATAGACAATAAACAGCTTGTCAAACAAAATTGCCAAGATTAATTTCCATAATTCTAGTTCAGTAGACTCCCCCCAGTGTTGTCTTGTTAGTGGAAAAAAATGATACTTCTAGTTTTTATGGTTTCAGAGAAAAAGGGTCAAACGTCACAAAAAAATGATGTTTTGAGATAATCGACTTTGAAGTGAAAAAAGGCACTTTATAATAAATTTGCGCTCTAGAAATGCATGCTGATGTATCCGTTCGGTAGCCACCAGCCAAATTGTCACCTCCATAGTCAATATTTAGTTTCTTTGTTTGCTGTCTTGCTTTTTGGGCCTCTTTTGTGACAAGCTGTTTAGCCCTGTCTGCCAAGTAAAGTCGTCGCCGGTCAACGTCCCGCAACCACTGCACCATGAATCATCCTGGTAAAACGCCAAGTAGAGGCTCGAAGTTGTCCGTTTTGACGTCTCTCTAATCAGTGTGTCCAACAGCACTTTTCACAGTTCAGAAAGTAGGTGCAGGCGACGCCAGCTCTTAGTGCTGCTTTTTTAACCAGCTGCAAGTCCCCACCACACACTTTGCACACCCAGCTTTCGGCGACGGTACAGGACAGAAGGTCGTTGCCAATCAGTGCACAGTTGCAGTCACTAACACTTGCCTTGAGCTCTTCAAAGCGTGCTGCCGAGTGCGACAGCTTCGAAGAAGACGCACACGTGGTAGCCGCTGCGTCAGGCATCGGAATGCGTTGCGGGGACTCGGCGGCATAAGAAATTGACCTATGCCGACTACTCTGGAAGCGATGCTTTTAAAATATCTTCTTCGTCTTCGTCATTTTTAACATTCCAAACCTAGTGTTAAAGTAAACAATAAATTACCTTGCCCGTGGAAGCATGCCGAAGCAGAAGCAAAAGTATGCGCGTCGCGACTGACACCGGCAGTGTCTGAGGATTTATGGGGCTAAAAAAGTAAAAGCTAGACAGCTCTTTGCTGTTGCTGGACGAGCAATAAACATTCCGCTAAACCTAGTGAAAATCTGCGTTCTTTTTACGTTTTTTTTTTTACAACATAGGAGAGATACAGATCGTGCATAGGTGTAAAAGGGGGCGTGGTCGGTCACCACCTAGGTTTCGGAAAAGGTCATTTTTCCTGTAGATAAATCGCGCACGCTCAAATTACACAGTCAGCATTGTTCAGGAAAGACTGGGAAATCCAAATCCCTAAAAAACAAAAACTCAAATTTTTTTAAAATTTTGCCCTACCCTGTTCCCACAATACACACACACTCAAAACGGACACTGACAGATGCCCATATAAGCTCGTGAATAATAATCGTAACAATAATAAAAAAGAACGTACTTGCATCAGCGCGCTCCAACCTTTACGCAAGAGCGCGTGCGCGCATGACAGACGTGCAACACGCGCATTGAGCACACTCGGACGCGGACGTTCGTGTTCACGAGCCGGAACTAATGGAAGAGGAGAAGCAAACTTCCACTCGGACTCCTCTACGATATCCCACTCCCGAATCTTCCTTTCATGGAGCCAACCGTTGACGACGCTTTATTTGCGACCATATGCCGCCAGTCGCTCCGTGTGTGCATCGCCATAGCTCGCCACTCCGAGTGATTTTGAGGACCTTCGGAGCTTTTCGTGGGACCCAGTGTATGCGAACGGGCTGGGACTCGCCACGACTTCCCTTTCGGTTGGCAGTGGCAGAGTACCCCCACGCATGACCTCCCTTGAATGGGAAGCCTCTTTCGTGCGTCTATCGATCATTCCCGGACCTCTTTCATGAAGAGATGGAAGAAGAGAGTGCGACTCGAAATACTCCTCCTCCTTATATTTTCTTTTCTCGATTTGTTTTTATGTGTTTGGTGTTGACCGATACGGATGCAGGGCGGCTTCCCTACTCTGCTTCATCCTTACCATGGACCGGGGCGGGCGCTACAGGCCATCGAAGGCAACCCACTGCCGCTTGGGGGTCACGTGACCTTCTAGAAAAGCCCAGGGACGCGTGAGGTGCGCTGTCACGTGATAACGTTCGCAGTACTGGATTGGCTGGGATGGCTGGTATAGCGTGCGCTACAGATCATCGTATAAGCTGAAACGGAGTATATGCTATGGCCTGCTGCGAAGGTTTCAGGAGGGGTCAAACGCGCCATTCTAAGCGGGTATGGCCGTGAGAGAGAGAGAGAGGGGGGGGGGGGGGGGGATGGGCGAACGGATCTGGTCAGGCAAAGCTCGGACGTGCCTGGCTGTAGCTTGCGGGGTTTCGGCTAGGTATTGGAGCACTCCTGTGCGTAGAAGCCGGGCCCGAGTCTGGGTATGTGCTACCAATTCAAAAAGATTCTTGCCTTCTTTTTTTATTTTTTTCTACCTTGTTTTTCGTTTTGTATGTTTTCATTTTATTTTTGCCCCTAAAAAGAATAAAAAAAAAGTACCTCATTCCTTTTCTTTTTTTTCAGATAAAGGGACGTGTTATCGTTGTGGATACGCGTTAAAGTTTTTTGGGTAGACCGCGTGTGAGAACCTTTGATGTCTTTCTTTACATTTTTTAACACAATCTTGGACAGTTAAAAAAAATACCTGGCGTCATGAAAAGGTTGCGAACCTCCAAAGATTGGAGCGAAACGAGGAGATAAATTTTTTTAGTAAAATTCACAAAAGTATTTCAGCTCTTGTCGGTGCAATCTTAAAACTGATCTCGCAAAAAACTCCGATAAAGTAGGTCCCGTTCACGTCTTGGCAACGTTTTCTTTTTTCTGAGCGTAAACGTAAAAAAAAAAAAAAGTCTGCTATTGATTTTGCTTCTAATCACCTGTTCCCACTAAAACGATTGAAAACGAATATTATTTGCAGACACGTCAAATAGACCTCATTAACAATTTATTTTCAAATTGGTAGCCATTAATTGCATGGGAGGAAACATGCTTGTGAAAAAAACGTGTTGTGGGTGATTGCTTGGCTCATCTAAAAGCTAATTTTTGTTAGTTAAAAACAAATGCTAATTCCATAAATAAAACTATTAGCCCATAAAAATATGGCTGGTGATGCGCCTTTCATTAATCAGTAGGTCCAGTATGTTTACGCTGAAAGTCGATGTGTAGGTTATTTGGTTTCGCTATGTTGTCATGTTACATCTTAGTCAAAAAAGTACAGTTATTAAACGTTATGATTCCCGCCGTCAAGTATACTTTACGTTAACATTTAACAAAGCTCTGTACAGTGTGCATTACTTTCCTGCTAACATTGAAATAACCCGAAACCAAGTAGTCACCCATACCTTCCGGGATGTGCCCATATACGCCGTGTGATATCACAAGCGTATATCTGCTCGAGTGTGCAATATGTCTGGACATATGTTTCTAGGTTTTACATTTCGAGATAAATATTGAAGTAACCAGCACTGTATTGCCGCTGAAAACAACCCTAAAGGAATCATTTATGAAAGAAAACAAAACAATACAGGAATGGTCCGCATTATTGAAATCGGAATACGAGTTGGCTGAAAGACAGCAGCGTCTTACTTGCTAGCGGTACGAACTATTTCGTCTGCTGTAACGTTCCAATAAGACAAAACCAGTTGAATCACTGCCAACACACAGCGCATATAAAAAAAGACGTGTTTTATATGCATAATTTTCGGAAGTATCCTCAAAAAGGCACACAGGCGAAAACATAACTGCGCGAAACGCTTATTGGCTCGGGCAATATGCAGTAGGAAATTGCTCTCTACGGCCATGCGGCTTTAGCTCCCGAGGTGTGCTAAACAAAAATTATCATAATAAAGTACAAATAGCTTCGGTCGCATAATAGATACGCAAAAACGTGTCACACCATGACGTAAAATTCAAATATGAAGAAAGTATGGCATGTCAACAATGACTTAAACGTGCCTCTTTATTATTTTTTCCCTGCATAAAAACATGAACGACTCACAAAACAACCCCGGAGTCTATTCATATTTATTCTATGAACGTGTTATTATTCGATCAATCGACTAATCAATCATGTCCACCAGTTCGGGCACAAACTGAAATAGAAGTACCATTTATTCTCATTTAACATTTTTTTTAATACGATAACAATAAAATACCCCATAACTATGTAATGTCTGAACTACGAAAAAAAAAAAACTATCTAACGTAAACAGGCGTCTGCGAAGCCAGTTCGTCCGGCAACGCTGACGCCGGTGAGCGATGATAACGTTTGAGCGGCCACACACCTAATTTCCGGGCTAATTCGGGACCCAAGCGCGTAATAAGAACGTGCGCGTTCAATCTAATGAACGGACGTCGCTTTGGAACCCGATTCGCCACGGGCCCAACCGAATTAAGGCCTTCCTACCACACCGAGCACCGAACGCCCCGTCGAACGATACGTCCCTCGGCGGGGCGGAAGCGAGTGGGCCTCTTTTCTGCGCCGATATGTGCGCCGCATTCCCGATCATGTTGCGTCAGTAGTATACGTTGTCAGGAACGCCTTTTTTTTTTTACTAGCGTGTTTGGCGTTTTATTTCTCTCATACATCAAAAGCGGTCCCTAAACAGCTACGAGTAACGTGACAAAAGTCGGTCCGTCATGCTCTCGGATGTCGCGATCCTGGCGGTTGGTGATAGAAGTCGCGATAGAAAATACGAGTGAGTGCGAGTGTCGCTTTCATCACCTAGTTTCAACTCCTGGCTGCTGAGGCTTCCATGGACTGTCAAACATAAAAACGACCTGCGGCAAAAAGAAAAAAAAGAAAAAAAAAAGGCGTTTGTCGCATCCACAATTGCGGCGGTGACACCGCACGATCGGGGACGGCGGCGACACATGACCCGTGTATAAAGTCATCGGGAGGAAATCGAGGGAGACTTTTAGGACGCGGAAAACAGACTAGTCGGAGACGCGTTCACGGCGCCACAGTCTGTAGCAATCGTCCCAAACACCCGAGGGAACGTGCGTTTGCCAACAAAACTTGCTCGTCCGCATCCCCAACTTTCTTGGACATCAATGGCTCGGAACATGTACTAAAACGAGATTTTCCATTGAACAACTACAAGCATCGCAATGTTCCCGGGGAATATTTTAGACGACAGCCATAAAATATCAACAAGCATAAATTAAAATTTTGGACGCGTGCAGTTTTTATTTTATTGCTCTACAATTTGTTTTTGCATTAAATCCTATGGGCCACATTCACAAAATTACTAATTTCTGCTTTTTTTGGACCAAAAAGATACAAAATCGTAAGGTTTCAGAGGTTTGCATTTGCCTGGGTATTGTAAAACGGAAATCAATTAGAGTTTTGATATTTCTTTTAATACATTTTATTCCGCAAAATTTAAAAGGTTGGCCGTGAGTTTCGAGCAATATCAATTAACACACTAAAAAACAAAACAAAAAAACAAAACAACAACAACAACAAACAAACTAGGTGGTGTGCGCGACAAGGTATGTACGAAGTTCTTGGCCTCAAAGATTCCGAGTAAAACCGCTGTCAGACGGGCGCGTTAAAGGCCTTCAAAGCAAACTCCTTTCAACAATCAAACCATCAGCTAGCGATTTTCCGCCTATCGTCGTGCGCTGGTTCGCTGAACCTCTTAATGGAGTTAGCTCTGAAGGCTTTTAGCGTGTCCGCCTGTCAAGAGTATAAATGACAAGAAAAATTATAGGAAAAGTGCAGAATATTCTTCGTCACTTAGGCTTCGAAACTGGTCGTGAAAAAATAGTGAACTAACGGCGGTATGCGAAATTTGACGGGTCTAGCGAGGTGAGTTTTGCTTTTATTATCGAAAGAAATTATGCGCCTTTCGAGCTAAGCAACTGGGTCCCATTACTCCTCACGTTCCCACTTCCTTTCGAAATCTTGTGGTTGTGGTTATAATTAAAGAGTAAGTTCCCGGTACTTCTTCATTGGCTGCTATTGAAATGTTCTCGAAAACAAAAAAGGGGGTCATAATGGAGAGACGGTGTAGAGACGAGACATTATAAATTTGTTGTATGAATGTTTGGACCGCGGGAAGTTACTCTTTCTTGTACATAGGTAATGTAGTCGGCGCATAACAACTGAAAAGCTGGAATATTTAACGTACACCAAAGAGCAGTAGTATTACAAGAGTGCACGGTGGTTGAGGCACATTTAGAAGAAAATGGGGAGGGGTAGGAGTGCAATCCTGGTTTGCATTTAAACTACCAATTGTGACCTCAATTTGAGGGCCATCCAGCGCGCCTCCCAATCCAAATAAATTTCGAATGTGAACACGTACGCGACTGCGGCATTCATAATCCCTCGCAAGTTTTTAATATAACTTTGTGGTCACCTATAACAAAAATAAAAGGGAGATGAGCGTGTAAGCAAGCGTGATAAGAAAAAAAGTTAAACCGTTGGAGTGTAAAGAAACAAACAACTTTCGTGCGAAGTCGGAAAGTTGTGATGTTTAAGAAACAGACATCCAATGTAAAAAAAAAAAAAAAGAACACACGCACTTCGGAATTAAAATCAGCTCGAAAAGACGAAGACCAGACAAAGAAGTAACACAGAACGCAGCGCAGCGCTTCGAAGGTTCTCATTTCACGACAGCGCTGCGTCCGTGTCACCACTTTGTCTGGTCCTCGTCTTTTCGCGCTGTTTTTAATTCCAAAGTATGTACTAACTCGCCCAAGCCTCAACTTTAACACACGCACACACGCGCACTCACAGCCCGCCGCTAATTTGGTACGAAGACCTTCGCTCCGTGTCACTACTTGCGTGCAGTACAGGCGAAGGCAATGCCAGGCGAGGGGAGAAAGTGCATGCTTCAAAAAAACTGGAGACGAAGAGAGGATCACCCTCTCTAACGTTCCTGGTGCTCTTCCTTTCTCCCCTCGCCCTCCAATGCCCTCCTTTCCCGTCCCGCCTTCCTAATGCTCGCCCTTTCTCTCTTCGTATGGAGTTGCCTTCGCCTGCACTGCACACAACTACTGACACGCGGTATAGAAACTCTCGACGAAGTTACTCTCCAAAAGTAGCGATAACTGCTAAACTAATTTTTTTTGGAAAGAATCGTATACGCCAGCCAAGAGCAGCCAAAATACAAAACAAACCCCCCCCCCCCCCCCCCAAAAGAAAAAAAAAAGCCCTTGAATTGCGATTAAAAGCGAAAAGAAGGGGAAAAAAAAGAAACACACATTCCGCGTTTTCTCGTAGCTCTCTCGTGAGTAGCGAAAAATCTGAATAAAAATAATAGTCAAAAAGCGTGTTGTTGAAGAAGGCGGCTTGGAAATCCACAAACACTTCGGAAGTGAACAGCAGGGTCGAAAACGCGAGGACGGCGACGCAGAACCGACAGGAGCACACGCCTCCACAGATTTATGGGACTCAAGGAGCGTAAAGCGTTCGCCGACACAGACTGGCGCTCCCAGTAACAACCGTAGCAGCGTCAGCCGAAAGGACAAGGAAAAAAAAAATCGAATTTTTCACAAATACAGAAAGAAAGCGAGGAACTTTGATTTTTGTCTCCCCTTTTTGCTCTCCCCGCCTTTTTTCGTTTGGCATTGTTATTGTTATTATTATACTATACGTTTCGTTGGCACTCCCCGCACCTTTCTTCTCGTCGTTTTTATGGGTTTTGTTTTCTTCGCTTTTTCGTTCCACATTTGACCCTTCCTCTAGTATGCGTTTTATTACGATCTGCAACTTCCCTGTAAAGGCTACGAAAAAAAAGAAAGAAAATAGACGCTGGGAAGGAATAAACATGAATGAGGCACTGTGCCGCCTGATAGCCACGGAGGCGCCAACAACCCCAACTACAGAAAAAAAAAAAAAAAAAAGATAGAGGAGCTCCGAGGTTTTTGAAAAAAAGAAACAGATTTTTGCCTTTTTTTTTGTGGAGGTAGAGTGGAAAGGGTTACTCTCCAAACCGTCATCTTTACTCCACAGAAACGGGGTATGCGTGAAAAATGGGAGTGGAAAAGGGGGGGGGGGGGGGGGGGGGGGGGGTGTAGCTTCCACGGACACTTACTTCCAGAGATCGGGTGCGTCCTTTTTTCCTCGTCATCTTGCGTGGGCCTTCTTGTTTTACCTCTTTACCCTCTTATTTTTTCGCTTCTGTGTCCACTCTCTCTCTCTCTCTCTCTCTTTCATGTTATTTCACATTACTGTTTCAAAACCAGACTGTGCCTTCCTACTTGGCCTGCTTTTTACGTCCGTGGTTTCAGTGTTGGGGCTTCTGAAACTGCAGTCAAACGCGTTTACGACCCCTTTTCCCAGCTTGATGACTCACCCGCCAGGTTGTCGTTAATTTCGAGCGCGGTCGCGAATAGGCGCGCCAGTACTGACTTCCCCAGCTCCTTGGCTTCAAGGCCGTTATATTCCGCAAACCCCATGTTTGTGAGCAGTCAAAACTGCGAGTCTACGCTTTGTTTTGTTATAAAGCCGAGGTCACAGTGCTCATACACTATACAAAAGACAGTCTGCATACACAGTCTGAGGTGCCTTTCTTCCTTTATGATAGTCATGTTACGTTAGTCATACAAAAACTGCCCGCAGAGATGTTGAAGCACAGATCTGCTCCACGCAAAGGTGCTGGTGGAGGAGCGTCCTTTGTTCCTTCATCACGATTGCAGGGAACTTCGTGTCTTTCGCGTGATGCAGGAGCAATGCGACTATGGCTTCAAAGCGCAGTTGAGGCTATACTTCGTTTCACGGTATGTAGTACGAGCGCAGTCGAAAGGCGGAATATACAAACATGGACACACATACTATAAGCGCAAGCTCGTGCCGTGTTCAGTGTGCTTGATTGGGTTAACGGCCGATAGCAGACGCGCTGAAACGTGACAGAAGCCGTGAAGTTGCGCATTTAAGACTAATTTTATAAACCCCCTCTTTTTTTTTTTTTTTTTTTGTTAATGCCATTAGACGGTGCTCCAGCCTTCGACATCCCAACAAACTTCCGGTTCATAAAAATAATGAAAAAAGCCCGCCTTTGGCGCCGCTGCTTGAAACGTCGATGAAACATTTAACCATAATGGACCTTTTTTTTAAAAAAAAAAGTCTGCACATGCGCAGGCAGGCCTTCCCTTCGCAGCGGCAAACGCTCTAACTTCGGTTGACGTCCGGAAGAATGGTTGCATTAGCTTTCCCGCATCTTCCGGGACTCGAATAAGTCGCAGAGAAGGCAGGAAAGGTAATGTAGTTCCCATTCCATCCCCCGAAACGTATTCGGAGTTTTAGCCACTTGGTTCCGTCTTTATGTGAGAAAGTTCCATTCTCCAGGTGAACGCCAAGAGAACCAAAAAGCGCGAGATCTTTTCACATTTCTAACATTGTTGTAAACCAACTTGTCTTCTCCAAGACGATAAATCGTACAGTCGGAGGCCCTCACGAAATCTTCAGTTCTGTTGCCTGTGTGGCATTTATGTTCTCTAGCACCGATGACATAAGCAAACTCGACGGGCTTGAAAAGACGGAGTGATAGCGGCTCGTGTTTGTAAAAAATAAAGAAGGTCTATACACTTGGGGTCAACTTTTCTTGGCAACGACGCCAAAGCTATGGGTACATGTGCGCTCACTCAAGTTGAGCGCCTATCACAGCTGTGCTCCCGCCGTCTTCACCTCTTCGGAAATTACAGAAAAAATGTTGTCTCCGAGTATAGCCCCATCGGCTTCTAGCATGCACTCCGCTCGGATTTTCATTAAAACGAACTATAGGCGACGTGCAAAACATGGACACGCTTACTACTAGAACTGGAAGTTCACCGTGTATTCACTGAGGCTGATTGATTTAACTGAAAATAGCAGAGATTCAGAACAAGCTGACGACTGCCATGACGTAGCACGTTTGAAGTTCTTTGCTTGTCCCCAATGGCTCGTAGCATCGACTGCGCAGTCAATGCTACGAGTTTATGCATCGTTTCATTATAAAGTATAGTCAACGCGTCATCCACGCGCAACGTCAAGCCCCGGTCACACTGTCAATACATCATTCAGAAGACAGTGTGAAGACATTGCACGAGGTGTGTTTCTTCCCTGTTTGGCGGTGCTGCCGCGTTAGTCCCAAAACAACTGTCTGCAGGAATGTTCAAAGCAAACATATGTACGAAGCAAACATGATTCGAACACGCTTGAGGACTGTCCACAGATAATGTTGTCATTTTATTTTCATAGAACACCGTGCCTCTTGCATAATGTATGAGGAGTGTGTCTGTGGCTTTAAGGTGTCGGTTGTGATGTTGCCCGTATGTGACCGCCATCTAATTCAGTCAAACGAGGAGAATTTGTCACCACGCCGTTTTTCGCGTTGGTGCTGTTCCAATCCGGTGACAGCGCGAGCTTCACTCAAAATTAATGCGAGTATTAAGATAACTCCAATGTTCGCCTTTCACGCGCTACAATCTTTGTCTACTGTCTTACGAAACGTGTTCTAGTCCTGCGAAGTAGCTCTGCGCAATGCCAGACGCCGCGCTGTTTGAAGTTTCAGAGGTATAGTCAGAATGTACTGCATTTCGATCGCCAGCTGAGGTCAGTCGCAAGAAGTTCGAAATTAGGTACTCCGTGTGTTTGACGTATAGCGGCCGATATGTCATATGAAGCTTTAAATACGGCGACGGTACTTTCCACGTTTATTTCTTTATATATATATTTTTTGGAAGTTGCATTATTTGCTTTGTTGTTTTGTGGGTAAGCCGCCGCCAGTCTCAAACAGGGTGGAGTAGTTTAGCGTATTTTTGTGCCTATAATTCAACTTAGGATTGCAAAACTCCTGGTTAGCTATTCTCCTTATAGGCCATCTTTTTTATTTTCGTTCTACTTAAGCCACTCTAACTCGAAATAACCCATATAGACTACAGATTCAAGCTGCACGCATAAACAAAACACACAGACACAAAGAAAGAAGAAAAACTCTGTACCGTGTTCGTTCCTTTGCTCGTATGCGTCCTTTTAACGTCGCAGAGGATGCATCGCCGTAGGGCTCTGAAATGAACGCCGCTCTTGCGCACGTACGGCATAAAAGAAATCTCTCGAAGGTTGAAACTTTAAACCTCGCTTGCTTTTGGCAAGTTTTTCCCACTGGAAGTGAGACTTTCAAACTTGACTGAGGGTACGGCTTTGAATACAGCAAACCTTGTTAGGGTGTTAAAGATAGCCTTTCCGACTTTTCCCTCTCAACTTCAAGTTTCAGATTTAAAAACAAGAACAAGTCTGGTGAATACAAAAAGAAAAGAAGATAAGTTGACAACAATAGCGACCTGGACAAAATGGAACGCTCTCTAAATCTTACTTACTCTCAATGGAAGAACACAATTCTCAATCACGCGCGTTGGCGTTCCGTTCGTTTCGATTTTTTCTGCTTCGAACAATATGTTCGAAAATTGAGCAGAGGTCCTAAAACACGCATACGCACACACAGACACACGCACAAACACTCAGACACACGCACACGAAAAATAAGTAATATTAAACTACAAAAGGGTAAAAAAAAAAAAAAAAGAATCTTGTGTTTAGAGCAATTCGTGGGTGAGCAGAAAGTCGGAGGTCGGACAGAAAATGATAGACAAGAAAAACGTCGAGAGTCTCCAAAGGCAGTAAAAGCGATTCAAGGAAACACGCTATACTGCGTGTCAAAAAATGTAAGCAAAAAAAAAAAAAAAGTAAAAGAATCCAGAAACAAAGTGCGAACAGAAAAAAAAGGGAAAAGGAACTTTGCGGATTTTAGGTTTTTTTTTTTTCTGAACGTGTCTTATTGGATAAGAAAGGATATCCCCAAGCACATAAATAGAGAGTGAGATAAAAGAATGGAAAGCGATGGGGGCGAAAAAGCAAGTATACATATACGTATATACAATATATATACGGTAAGATTGAGCTGAGCGAAAAGAGAACCAACTCGGCAAAGAGGTTGGCAAGTCAGCAAGATGAAACAAAACGTCACGTGAACAAGTGAGGAGCGACAAAAAAATTTTGAAGTAAGTGCAAGAACTATAAAACAACGAAAAAGAAAAGGGAGAAACAAAACAAATACATAGGCAAAATAGACGGTGGTGAAAAAAAGAAGAGTGAAACTAAAGCAATCCATTGTCGAGAGTCAACTAGGAGAGGAAAGCAGACATTTGAGGCAGGCTCGTGAGGACCAACTCACACGCAAAAACAGAAGCAGGCAGAGTTTGTGTAGGTGGAGCGGAGCCGACGCGACAAAATCTGAGTCGGCTGAGCAGGTTTCCCCCGCTATTCGCTGAGTCGACAGATCGCGCGGTGGAAGCGCCAGATGCTCGCTCTTTCGATCCCATCGCGCCTGAGCCGCCTCGCTGTCAGCCTGCCTTCTCCGCATGCCTCATCTCCCTTGTCCTCATCCCGAACCCGGGCACGCCCATGTGTGAAGCGAACGATGGGAAGCCCGGCACCGTGCACAACCAGAAATCTCTAAAGCTAGGTCTCACTTCGAAATTCGGTCCTGCGCCGTTTGATAACCTCTGAGTGCATGTAGTCACAGAGAGTTTTAGAAACGCGAGGCATGACTTGTTATGTCAACGCTTCTTGCGCCCTAATTAGTTCTTCGCTGTTCTTATTGAAAATGAGTATCGAAATGGCATCGACTGCGGATCAGTAAGAACATGCTCACCACACATCACAAACTGCGTTCCTTTTGCTCTTCAGTGACGATAGCGTATGTTGTGTAGTAGTTTTCCTATATCACCCAGCGTAGAGTATTTGTCATGTGTACGTGCGAAATTTTGATAAAAAATTTTGATAAAAAAATGCTGACGTTAATTTTTATATAATTATTTCACTATTTTGATGTATTACCTAGTTCGGATAAATCGCGACCAAAATAACTTAACTTTTTCTGAACTCAAACTTGCAAGCCCATTTTGTGACGGAGTTGGGGTGCTTTCCCACATAATGACTGACCGTGCGGCAGAACCAGCTTGCCGTAACGAATCCCATTGTTTTTCGAGGCAGCGCCTGAGTATGTAATGAGGAGACTTGCATAAAGTTTCTGGACTCTCAAACTACGCGGTTAGAAACTGAGGGAGAGGAGGACTCTAGAGCGCGCGGGGACTTCAAAACACCGATTGTTGGTTTAACAACTTAAGAAAGGCAGGGCAAGATTTAGCATGTCCACGCCTCTGACGTCGTCGTTTGCTCATCTGCGTCTTTACCGAATGAGTCCGAAATCGTTTAGGCCGTGGACCTAAGAAACCCCAGACCGTACGATTCTTGAGCAGTAGGCGACCACAGTGGATATTGACGGGACGTCACATGATTGCTCGTCATTGGCAGCGAGTGCTCGGAACTACCTTTAGTCTGCCAAGAACAAATATCTTGACTGGGAGAAATGCACGCTATTGTGCACGTTGAATCGAATCGAAAATTGTCAGTATAAGTTCTCACTGAGCCGCTTTCAACGTGAACGAGTACTATGACGGCATGCAGTCGTGTAGCTGTTACACGCATAGGGGTGCGCGTTAAAGACTAGAGATACCACTGCACTGTACAATTCGATCACCTCCGAAGATGATAGGGGTGCGCGTTAAAGAATAGAGATACCACTGCACTGTGCAATTCGTTCACCAAGCAGGCTTCGAAATGCTAGGTTGCTCTTTTAGAGCTCTGATTGGAGTATTTCCTTTTAACTACTATGAAGTTAAACCTAGACAGTGCAGACTCGAACTATCCTACCTAAAGACTGTCTAATTTGTCATCCTTTAAATGAAAATGCAGCCAATTTGGAATTTTATTAAAGTAGACAGGGTATGGGCACAAAAGAAAAGAGCGAGTTTCACCCTATTTGATAACTTTATATCGCCATAGCCATGACTTCGGTCCCTGAGGGTATGTTTCATAAACAAATAAGTAAATAAATAAATAAAAAAAATATGATATTTACACGTTTTAAGTCAAAATTACGGGAAAGATATTCGTAAAAACGCTTAGTCAATTTCTTATTTTTACTTTCGTTCAGCATTACTGATGTGCAGTTTAAATGTAAGATTTAGGATATTGATATGCAAAATATGTCGGTCTGCACTTCTTAAAAATATCTTATGAAAATCATTGCAGTACTTTCCTCTTTATGTTATTTGTTTTAAAATTTCTTGTTTGTCTTTGTCAGGATGGGTCTTGTGATAATTAGTTTTGTCCCGAGTACACCTTACTAAGCAAGCATGCAACTCCAGTTGGGAAACAAACACGGGGTTCTCTATCGTTGCTTCATTGTACTGATAGTATTTTACAAATTTTTATCTACTTGTCCATTTAATGTTGCTGGCAATGTGGGACATTAATGCGTGCGTGTGTTAAATCATTGTGACTGCATGTTTGTCCTTCCGAAATCCACGTTATATTTGTATGATCTTATAGTGAATAAACCTTTTCTTTATAAAGATTTGTACTTCAGGTTATATAAAGTCTTCGATATTTTTTTTTTGAACTATGTAAATGTTGCGGACTATTTTCAAGAAGACCCTACCGGATCTTAAAAGATAACAACTCACCGTACGCTTCTTGTGGCAAACAACCTAGCATCCGGGCAGTAAGTGACAGCATTCAAGTAATACGAGCGCGAGAACCTGCATTCACAACTTTTTTTCTCGTCATCGAATTTAACTAAAGCTTTCACATAGAACGAAATAAGAGGCCGTACCTGTTTCCGACAAGTCAATCTTCCTTCTACGAGCTCTGTTCATGCACGACAGGGCAAACAACACAAGCGAACATCATGATATATATTCTCTGTCTCGCTCGTCACAAGAACGCAAAGCAAACATCTTGAGTAAGAAGTACAAACGGGTAGTCGAAGCAAAAAAAAAAAAAAAAAAGATAAAAGGAAGGAGGGCAGTAGAAAGGAGAGTAAAAGAGGAGTGAAGCGGACAGAAAGCCAGGCAGTGGAAAGGAGAGTAAAAGAGGACTGAAGCGGACGGAAAGCCAGCATTAAGAGGAGACAGCGCTTTCTGACAGCCGTCCACTCGGCACGACGTTGGATGCTCCCCCCCCCCCCCTCCCCCCCCCCCCCCCCGCCCCGCGCCCCCCCGATATTTTCGTACCTTACGGAACGCGCCGGCCCACCAAGCATCCTTTCGTCTATTTGCACGGCCGGCAGCCGACGTTGCCAACGGCGACCTAAATCAAAAGGAATAGCGAGGGTTCTCCTTCTCGAGTACGAGGCAACCAAAAACGACTCGTATCGGAAGGGCGCGGGCGGCGAGCGATGGTTCACTGCCTAAGACAAGAACACAGGCAAAGAGAAAAAAAAGATATCACAAAGTCGGGAAAAAATAATAACGAAACGAAGATCTTAGAAGTATTAGATAACAGGCAAAAATGAAGGAAGAAAGAAATAAGGCAGAACTCTAGGGAAGGAAATATACGTTCTGTCGGCGGTCGGACGGGTCACAGACAGACGCTGCGCGGACGACGCAGGAAGGTTTTCAAAATGAAGTAAACGCAATTCCGTTACAAGTTAAAAAGGAAGACGTCGCGATCAAAGACGACTCGAGTAAAATGAAATGTACGAAAAAAAAATAGAAAGAGCGCTGGGAAATCAGGATCTATCTTGTGTGTCCGCAAGGTTTCTGGCTGGTGTCGAGTGTGTGTGCGGATCGTCGCCACTTCGGAGAGATGTCGGAATTTGAAGGTTAAGGAGAAGGAGGGGACCGGCTAGGAAAGAAGAGAGAAGGGGGAGAAACGAGGAAGGCGAGAATCCATTAAGGCTTAGGGCAGTTTTTCCGCCGAGCGCTAACGCTCACACGGTGTTCATCACCCTCTCCTTTTGGAACTTCTGTCGTGGCAAAGAGCGCCGACACAAGTCGAAAAGGTCGAACGCGGCGGAGAAAACGAGTTACGAGGCTAGCGTAAGATTCGATTTTTTTTTCTTCTCGGCTTGTTCTGTTTTTGTTGAATTGTTTTTCGTCTCTTTTGTTTGTGAGAGAGAAGCCTAGGAGCAAAAAAAAAAAAAGAAAAAAAAAGGGGGGGCAGGGGGGGGGGGGGACTCTAGATTCTTCGGTAATCGGCGAGATTGAGGAACGATTGTGAGGAATCGCTCCCATTTGAGCGAAATTGGCGAGGCGAGGACCCCTCGCTGCTGCCTGGCTCTGCCCCCAAACGGATAAAAATTGGTTTCCCCCCCTTAAACTCAATTTTGCTTCCCTTTTTATTTTAATCCCCCGGGAGATGCTCCTTTTGCCTTCTTTTCATCCTTTACAGATTGAAACAAAGAAACAATATGTTGGAGGGCATTTCCTGCTTGTCAGGAATTGAATGGGGCGTGCTCGCTCATTTCGGGCGAACACGTAGATCCCGATAAATCGTTTTTATCACTTTACTTGTTCTTTCGCTTTTTTTCCCCCAAAGTTAATGCGCACTGAAGTTACAAATCGCTCGCGCGGTCCCTAAAAGATTGTATCGAAATCCTAGCTTTTCTATGGGACGCGGCGTAAAAGACGAAGGAGGAGGAATGGACACGTGGGGGCGAAAGGAGATTTATTGTAGGAATTAAAGCGATTCATATGTTTTGTGGTGAGTTATATTTGAATCTAACGTGCCATGCTCTAAGCAATCACCGAGGCGGTCCGGTCGTCGCTGGCGTACGTACATGAATGCCGCTATTTCGCAATGACGGAGTGTTGAAGAAAATAGTAGAATGTGTTTATTTATGTAGTCAGGTTAGGTTACAGCGCCCAAGGAGCATTATCCCAGGTGAGTGGTCAAAATATGCGATCATTTTGTAGAAAAAATAAGCGCAGCTCTTGCACTCAAATAAACACTCAAACTTGAATAGACTGGATTATCGGGGGGAAGTAAGCAGCATGCTATATGACATCGGAAACCACACATTAATTACGCCCGTTTAACGAAAGTTAAGAAACAGGTAATTAAAGTTACTGACAACTTAAGAAACTAGTTCGTTATTTGATGTTCATATTAGCTAATGACATAAACTCATTGGCCGTGAAGCGATAACGAAATGCTTGGGACTTCTCGCACCCTGGGTTTCTCACGCTCTAACCGTCTATAGTAAGCATAAATCAAGTATATTTATATTATATTTTTGTGTAGATTAAACAGAGACAGAAAACAATCATGCGTGGTACTGTGGTTGATGGTGTGGATCGAGATGATTGGAAACCCACGACGCAACGAGACAGACAATCGATAAACACGGTACGCGTGTGTTGCTGTCTGGGAGGAATAAACACGAATGATACAAATGACCGCCTTATCGATAGAACGCTGTGTTGCAATCAATCAAAGACCGGACCCTTTAATGGGCCATAAACGTCGGTTAAACATGTGTGCACGGGTAAAGTAGCCGCAGAGATAACACATATTATCAAAATATTTATAAAAGATGAATACAAAACCGCATTCATTTCTAAAACTAATATCTAACGTAAGATAAACACGCCAAAAACAAATGAGTTAAATACTGAAAACAAGGGGATTTTAAAGAAAAGCCTAGATAAACCCAATCTGATGTTGAGTCGTTTCATCGACGAACATTATATTGCAAGTGCTGGCATGGATTAGATGTTAGTTGTACTGGACAATTAAGGATTTGTTTGTGCAGTTATAAGAGGTATAAAATATTATAATGATAAGGCTACTACATGCCAATTTAGTACAGGACTGTATTCTTAGTTCGGCTTAATGACGACAAAAGCCGCCCATATTTTTTTAGACTCTCTTTCTGTGCGACCGCCTGCACCGAAATAAGTTGCTTTTCAACACTAACTCTCAAAATGCGGTAAAACCAGCTTGTCGGAAAGAGTCGCATTGATTTTCACACTCGCGGAGCTGAAGAAGTAGGGACCTACAACCTTTAGAGATCCCATATCTCTTCCGACTCTCACTTGTTTCTCTGACTTTCAAAGAAAAAGAAGTCCAAATGCTGGAAGATATGTTCAAAAAACCAAAGCAAACATCGCCTGCAACTTAAAAATCGCGAAAATAGCCCCACGTTTATTGTGCCCTAGTCCCACAAGAGCAACAAACAGAAACAGCCGACTCCGACAAGCCTCAAATACGTGCAGCATGTTCGCAAAGGTATGTACATGTGGCAGGCGTACAGCCTATCGGTGCTCGTGGGGTAAGTGCGAGCGATATCAAGCCTGGCAAAGATACCTTCGCGTGCACGATGCACGTACTTGACGCTTGTCGGCGTCAGTGGTTTCTGTTTGTCGGTCCAGTGGGACCCAAGCAATGCGAACGACGCGTAGGTATTTATCGTAGATAAATCGCAAAACATGTTATAAACAATGTCATATTTGTGATTTAAATGCCGTCACTGCCCTGATTGTTTTCGAAAAGAATAGTAAAAAAAGTTTGTGGTGTTTCTTATTTAACGCGGTTTTCGTTTTGATTTTTGCGTATCTATTACAGGCCGCAGAAGCTTGTATCGGGGCGATACACGTTTACTGAAACATTCACAGCGCGTTTATGCGTATTGCAAAAAGTTTTGTCGAGTTAGGGTGTTCTCTCAAGTCAGAACTTTTACCAATGTTTGGCACCTAATTATTAAAGAACAGTGCTTTATAGTAATTGTTTTTCTATAGCGTTTCTGGGTTTGTGTAGTCTAACTCTAAGCACCGCCGAAACAACAACGTCGATTGATGTGTATTCAAAATAACGGTGGAACTTATCAACGTCCAAGGAAAGACGGTATTTTCTCTGCAAGAAAACACTCGCATATGCAGGCTGTTCACATAAAAATGTAATATATACACCGTGTTTTCTTAACCGCAAAAATAGACTAGGCCTCGTCAAGCGCAGTCTTCTCCGCATTAGCTGTCCGTACCAGATGCAAAAATTTGAAATCAGCTTGCCGCTATCTAGTTCAACATTATGAGTGATTGTTTCTGTAATTTTCAAAAAGAAAATGGCGGGTGACGAAGTTCACGAATACATCCACCTGAATGGCATCAGTTACCAAAAACGGGCCTCACTTTTCTATCTATTTTTGCCAGAATAAATTTCAAATTAGATAACGGTTAGTTCTAAAAATTTGGCATGTGACTTCGACGACATTTAGGTGGATACTGAGCGTTCTTCAATGCGTAGTTATTTCCTTTCGGTAAACCCGCACACACACAAACTTTTTTAGGGACATAATGTATTTTCATACGGCTATCCGTCATCCGAGGTTTTCAAGAACTCAAAGCCTTTTTAACGGGCGCATAAGCCGGATAACCTGGGGCAGACCTTTGTTGGCGGTAAACCCACCTCACCGTCCCTGTCCCAGGCACAGCAGCGGGTTTTCTGCACTTCCCCAAAAGCCCAACGGTTTCCAACAACCAGGCGCTCTAATTCCGCCCTCCCTCCCGATAAGGGAAGTTCCGCCAACGCGGCCCGGCGAGCAGCTTAACCGGCCTAATCACCGGTCTCGTAAACAGGGCGGGCGGAGCATAGGGACAAATCTCCACTACGCGGCTCGCATACCGTCCCTGATACGCGCGCATCAAAAACTACGCTTCTTTCATTACTAAGATGCCAGAAAAATGAAGGATACGAACTTTGCAAACCATCCGACTGTGGAGGTTACGTCACACGACTACGCAAACCGCCAGCCCACTCCCGCGTGGAAAGAGCGGTCACGTGACTCTGAGCAGATGGTAGACTACACTCCGCCCTCCCCTCAGCTGACAGCGGGGTGGGAACAACGCGCTCGCCGGACCAACCGACGACCTCCCTTTGATCACGTGATCCCATTTTAAAGGCGTGGGTATGGGCGAGAGCGTGTTCTCGTGGCGAAAGACCGGAGCACGGTATGACCGTTCCAGCGGACACGTAACTTTTACCGCACTTTGAGCTTACAAATGAACGGATTACCCGCTGAGCGCCAGCCAAAGATGGACCGCAGCAGAAGTTACGAGCAAGGTCAGCCAGTCCAGCGTTGTGAGCCTACCATGCAGCTTCGTGCTTAACGTTTTGCTGCACCCGACCTGTATACCTAGTGACACTTTCCCGGCGTGTGATTGGCGCCCTTTGCTCGGACCGTCCGCTGCGCTTCATCTTAGGGTAATACGATGGGATAGATGACTCAGTCATCACATAGCCTTCACTCCACTGTCAGCGGTGACGCGAACGAGACGCAGTTCTTGCTCCACGTCTCGTCGGAGCAGCCAAAAGCGGCTCTATGGGCCCTTGCAAGCCCTCCGCTCTTAATGGCTCGGGAAAACTTCGATATTACTACGACGTTGCTCTCAATCCCCACTAATACTCTTTTTCTAACGTTTGTATAGATTTTTTTCTTGTGTGTGTGTGGGCGGAAAGAGCGAGGCTTTAGCTAATCCGAGCGATGCAGTTTCAGCCTAATGGGTCGAGTAATGATGTTTCCGGGCACGCAATTTCTGCTGCTGCTGTGAACTCAACTCGTCAAAGGCTTTGCGTGCACGTAGTCACATCGCCGATAATGCACCCCGGGACCTTACTATCGACCGACGGGTACGGGAAGCATAAATCAGCAAGGAATAAATGGTTGCATGCTTGTTGACGTAAAATTCACGAGGAGTAAAAAAATATAATGGTAGGGTCACACAATGCATTACTCGTAGCTGCACTCCAAGGATATTCTAGGCCATCAACCAGCCGGTTGTATAATCAAAATTATCTATAAAGTACATTTACAAGAAATGTATTGCATAACGCGTCTCGTGGTGTACACACTACGTCATTGGTAGATTATGTTAGCACATCAGAGTGTAGAGAACTTTGAGAAAAATCTCACGCTGTAGAAACCAGGTTTCTTGGGTTTACATAGCACAGGACTAAACTGCCAGGGCTCAAGTGCTTCAAGAACGTGAAATGAGATGGAACCACAAGACTGTGAGGTGCTTAGGCAAAAATAAATAGTTAGTTTTGTTTTAACAATACTAAATATTAAAAAAAACTCCGCACGCATCGAATAATTTCCGTACTTTGACAGCGAAAACGTAGCAAGCAATGGTGTAAGGGTGACTTTGAGACCCAAACATTCTAATTGCGTCGGCACAGTGCATCTGAAGAAAGAAAATCCACAAGCGAAGTGCTCGGAATGGCTGTCATACACAATACGCTGTAAAAATGCTTTGAAACAGTGTTTCAAAGCAGATTAAATTTTTGAAACAAAAACGAAACCTGGTAACACGCGTTTTTTTTTTTTGGAAAACAGTGCTGTACATTCCAGTGTGTGAATGAAAAAAGTTATTTTTCCAACCTGGATTCTACTTCATTTTCGATACTAAAGGCGTTAATTCAACTCCCAAGCATCAAACAATGGTTGGCAAATAGAATTTCTTAAAAAAAAAAAGCAAACATACACGCCAAGAAATTGTGTTTACCCACTGAGTTCTTTTTTCTACCATTATGGCCATGCACGGCGTCTGTCGCACGAATAACTCCCAGTGCGTGGTGGAATGCATTCTACGCGCTACGTTCTCTCTTTTTTTTCGCCCTCAGAAAAACAAAGGAGCGTGTTATAAACGCTGTTTATTCGTCGCGGTCTTCCATAAATAAACAACAAAAGTGAACGCACTCTCTCGCAACGCGCTATAAACGCCCGAAATACGTGAACGTTGAGCGTGGAGCAGAGGACAGCTCGGCGTGCCGCGTTCACGCGTAGCTGCACCTTGCCTGTCGTCGGCAATGAGAGGGTTCCCAGTAACGATCCTCCAATTAAGAGACGCAGCTCTCGAGTGCAACGAGCCAGAGGCAGACGCAGGCAAGCGCGCCAACCGTCCAGGCATATAATTACAAGAAGGCGTAAGCAACGGTTAAAAGAAAAATAACATTAAAAAAAAAAAAAATCCCCGTCTCCACGGCAATCATTCGAAACCGCAGCTATGACGAGATGGCACGACACAAATCTGGGCCACGAAAATCGAGTTTTTTGTTTGTTTGATTGCGTGCGTGTTCTAAAACTGCTGTTCTACTCATAAGACGAACGAACAAAACATATATTTGCGGTGCGTTCGGAATATGTACATAAATGAATAACAATGCAGGGCGTGCAAAAACATCCTTTTTTTCCCCACATCTACAGGGAGTAGAGGCCCATGTTTAAGGTCGAGGACTACACCGCGCAAGCACAGTTCCCTTTTTATTCTCAGAATGGCTTTCTCGTTTGAATTTAACCTTCTTTTGCAAATGAGCGTTTTCCGCAAGGGGTATAGTATTTTAAACCACAGTGGCTATGGTTGGTAGGCGCATCGTACTCCTTCGGATGTCATATTTACTAGCTTACATTAATAAGCGACATATTCACCACTTATGCTTGGACTCTCTCCAGTTGCTAAACAAACGCGCATGGGCAAACTTACACGTACGGATCGCGAAGAAACGGTGCCTTTTCTCACGTCTTCAAACCGACATATACGCGTCTATGTTTGGGAAACACGCACACGACTGCACTCGTGCATACAAGTCCACATACTAGCACAGTTCAACTTAAGCTCACATAGTCGTAGATTAGACGGTGCAAACTCGCATGCGAGATAACTCACTTGGGTATACGCCGGTACTCTCTAGCTCGCTCTTTATAAGCCGCCGTCACGCTGCTTATATATCATACAAGATAGACAGTCTGCACACATTGTGCGAGGCGTGTCTCTTTTTTTTTTTCTTTTGCCACCACGCTTATCTGTTTAGACTTAGGATAGGTGGCGCAAGCTACCGCCCGTTACAAAAGATATAGCCATTAACATCCATCCATTGTTCCCTGTATAAAGGTCCTATTACGTTGGTTGTAATCAAACCGTCATTAGACGTGTTCCAAGCATGCACACGCATGTATGAAACATACATGCTTTGAAATTGACTGAGGCGCGTCCGCAGACAACTTTGATATCATGTGTGCAGCGAACAGCGGGTCTTTGGTATAACGTGTGAACGATGTGACTATCACTTTCAAATACTCACTCTCTCACTCGCTTGTTGGGCACTTTTTTTTTTGCGTATTTACTTTTGTCATTGTTTCGTTGATTCGCTCACGGCCTCGTTTCCAAGCTTCTTAGGCATCCAAGTTTCATAGTCATCCAGTCACTTCTTACTCGTTCACCCGAGATTCGTAGTCACTCACTCACTTCTCACTTATTCGCTCACTCGTTGTGGGCTGCACTTGGGGAAATTTATAGCTGGCTTTGAATCTTGCATGTACACGCTTTCGCTCGTTCATTCGCACCGTCACATACTCACGCATTCGGTCACCTTCCTTTTCGCACATGAGCACGCTCCTTCAGATATATACGAAATTACCATGGAACGGCCTGTTTGTGCCAGAAACTGCTCACACGATCTATTAGCGCGTTCAGACAAGATCGCACGCGCCCGCGTCCAAACCTGCGCACGCACTCGCAGGTCCGTGCGTGCGCTAAAGGGAACTCGGGCGAAAGCCCCAGATCGTGCCAAAAACAGGTCGGACACTATCGGTGGTGCTGTAGGGAGAGGGAGAGAAAAAAAGAGAGAGGACCGCAGGCAGCAGTTTTCTCTTATCGCACTTTCTGCCCCTATTCCCGTCGGTGCGAGGGGAAAGAGAAAGGGAGTGCCCAGGCATTCACCCAGGCTCAAAATGCGGCGACTGCCGCGATCGTGGAAAATTATGACGCAAAAAAAACGAAAAAAAAAAAAAAAGACGTAAAAATAGCGCCGAGGAAAGAAAAAAAAAAAAGGAAGGGAAAGGAAGAAGCGTCCTTGTACCGTACGGCCACCGGTTCCGACAGCCGCCGCCGCCGAACCAACCGCGCCGCTACACAACCGTTCGGTCACTCGGAAAGATCAGGCCTCGCCTGGGCAGGACCGAGTGCTGCAACGTACGGACGGCGACAGTGGACGTGAGCGAGGAGGACGAGGTGTTCGGCCTCGCTCGCGCTGATAGTGGGAGGTGGGCGAGGGAAGAGGCGAGGGGGACTGCGCCATCCCTGGATGTTTTCGGGAAGTGCATTGAGTGAGAGAGAGAGAGAGTAGGCGTCAGGGAGCGGGATATGGAAACAGAAACGGTTCGTGAAATCTTCCGATTCTCGGGGGTGCAATTCGTCACTTTGGCGGCACCTTGAAACCCGGGGGTCCCGACGTGAGGTGTGTTGAAGTCGACGCTGGAGACGCCCTTAGAACACGGCCGATACGACGTTTCATCTCAAACGGAGGCTTCGATCGTTGCTTCTCGGAGTTACAGTGTCGCCGGGTGAGTTGCTGCGTAACTTTTTTAGTTTTACTTTTTAAGGTATAATAATAATAATAATTCTCATGCTTTATTTTTCTTTAGTGCCCACAAACAGCTGTAACGCCTTTTGTGGGGTGTACTGTCCTTTCGTGTTTATAGCAACACTATTTAAAATACAAACATGCACTAAATTACACAAACATTTCTATGGTCACAAATACAAGTGGGCAGAGTAAATACAAGCTTACACTAACTCTTGGTTGGATAAAAGTCACTTTTTCAAGGCAGACTTGAACCTAGCAAAATCAAGAAAAATATCTAAGATCACAATCGCACATAGTATTATAGGCAGACTGCATACGCATAATGACAATGATTCACAGTTTTAACAGTACCATGCACTACCTTATGAAGAAAATGAATGTCTTTAAGAGCCCTCCTCGTTGATAGCCTTTCAAGGCTAGATAACGACAGTAACAAATCATAACCGAAAACAGTTTCTGACCAAAGTATCGGTGACAAAAAATTCGCATAAATACGCTGATGATACGTTTTTTAACGAAAATAAACTGCAAGAAGTTTGTTTTCCGAGCATTTTTCCGCTAAATTAATCGGGGAAATTGTTGTCAGTATTTGAAGTCTCATGACAGGACCTCGTGGGGTCAAGTCATGATGTCACGTGATACCATGACGTCACAAGACGTTCATTTGTTTCCTTGAATTTTGTTCGAAAGTTAATAAACGGAACATTTTTTGACTCCAGGAAACAAGGGTTTAATGTCTTCTGGACAAATGTGAACTTTCGCTCTCCACATGCCACATTTCTTACGGCATTAATTATTATAACTTTAAAGATAAATGTCGCGGGTAATTTTTTCATATCACAATTTCTGGTATTTAAAGGTGTTTAATTAACGACGTCCTGCTTTCACAATTAAATTTTTTGAATGATGTGCGTGATATTGAATGTTTTCTATATGATGAATTTTAAGCGGATTTCGCCTATTGAAGAATTGCTGACTTGAAGAACAAACTCACGAACTGTGAACTGATGTGATTGGCCACAACAAACCAATACCAATGATTATGCTCACTTTTATGTTTTGTATAGAGCTGAAAAAAAATGAAAGCCGTTTACAACTCCCTGTAACGCCGAATTAGAGCGCAGCTCTTGAGGAGGAGGAGGGAAGGGTACTGAGGTTCACGTGTTATTGGGGGGGGGGGAGTTGTGGTCACATGACCTTGGAGGGGTCGATGACCCCCTCGCCAAGGTCACGTGGAGGTCACGTGACCTGGGGTGTCACGTGACCACGGGGGTCACGTGGCCTCGTGGGGTCACCTGACCTGAAGAGAAATTTTTCCGCTAGATTTAGCGGGGAAATTTTTTCGCTAGATTTAGCGGGGAAATGTTTCGGCTAGATTTAGCGGGGAAATTTTTTCCCTGGATTTAGCGGGGAAATTTTTCCGCTAGATTTAGCAGGAAAATTATTCCGCTAGATTTAGCGGGGAAATTATTCCGCTAGATTTAGCGGAGAAATTTTTCCGCTAGATTTAGCGGAGAAATTTTTCCGCTAGATTTAGCAGGGAAATTGTTCCGCTAGATTTAGTGGGAAAATTTTTTCCGCTAGATTTAGCGGGGAAATTTTTCCGCTAGATTTAGCGGGGAAAATACCGCTAGATTTAGCGGGGAAATGTTTCCGCTAGATTTAGCGTGGAAATTTTTTCGCTAGATTTAGCGGGGAAAATATTCCGCCAGATTTAGCGGGGAAATTTTTCCGCTAGATTTAGCGGGGAAACTTTTCCGCTAGATTTAGCGGAGAAAATATTCCGCTAGATTTAGCGGGGAAAATATTCCGCTAGGTTTAGCGGGGAAATTTTTCCGCTAGATTTAGCGGGGAAATTTTTCCGCTAGATTTAGCGGGGAAATTTACCCATAATGCACCGCGCGGTTACGCCGACGCCGCTCAAGGCGGAAACGAGCGCCTAAGAGCTGCGCTCTAAAACAAAAAAAAAATTGGAAACATTTGGCGCGTTTATTTCTTTCTTCAAAGGGTTCGATTGATCTCATTAAGGAAAGACATTAGTGGTCATTATATGGAAGGCTAACATCTCCCAGTCGAGAATTATACGCATAATAAACATTACAATCCAATGTTAAATACACGTGATTTTTTTTTAAGGAATCGGTAGCAAGCCTTTTCTTTTTTCTTTTCTTTTTTTTGTTGAAAACCAGACCAACGGTCCCGAGTATAAAAAAAAGTCAAAATTTCCTCTGCATTACAGACATTCAAGCAGAAACACGCAAAACGGAGACAGACTAAAGCTAAAAATAGAAGCGGGCCTGCTGGCAGAAATCCTGTAATCCCGCGAAAGAAGGGAACCACTTGGGATGCGTGCAAATCCAAGAAAGCCCGCATAAGACATCGGCTCGTTATCGAGATCGACAAGGATTACACCCTCTTTTCCTTTTTTTCGGGCTTTTTTTACGGTGGAGAACAAGCTATGCCAGAAGGGAAAATCTTCAGGAAGGGAAAGATTTTAGTTACACAGTACGTGTCTGAACTTGCGCTCGGACACGCGAGTGTGTTACTAGGTTTCCGATTTCTGTCACAATGAATGTGACCATAAAAATATCTTTTAGGTTTCTTACTTTCAGACCGAAGAGTACTTCAATATACACGACAGCCTTACGTTTATACAAATCCTCCGAGAGTTATAACAAGAACAATTTGAATCCTTCTGATTTTAAACACTTACACCCCTATTTTACGGTCCTTGATTTTAATTAACCTGTTAATTGGGTGTGTGTATGTCTATGCAGCCCGAACTTAGTCTGCTTCAACGAGCGACTTGTCTCTCAGCTGTAGATGAGAAATTTAGCCAGTGTGGTAGAACCGCTAGCCTGGGGTCTTTAACCTGCACCACGCAGTAGTGATACATGACCGCATACCGGTACAATGCTCATCCATATCGAAACGGGCAGGGGTGAGGACTGAACCCAGGATCCCTGGATTCTGCAGCTCGAGCTTTCGCTCCCTGCGTTCCGAGCTGGTGTCCGCTCTAGCCACTGGATACCCTCTCAAAGTTTCGAAGATACGAAAGGGACGAAATGGCGATTGCCATGGTAACGGACACCAATCAGCCAATCAGATTGCGAAATTTGGTTGTCTGTATGTTAGTATCGGTTTTTTGTCCGGCTAGCAGGCAGAGAAGGTAATGGGGCCACTTTCCCAAGATCCAGTAACTTTAGAGTGCGCTAGCCTACTCGGCCACCGACCTCCCTAATTAGCCCTCAAGAGACGAGTGCGAGCAACACAGCTGGCCGTCGCCATGTCTTTGCCTGTGCGGGAAAACACGTGAAATTTCAAGCTTGCAAAATCTATGATCGCACTGCCCGTGCTTGCACGCATGGGGAACCATTTAGGGCGCCATGCTTGCAATTGTCCATGCCCTCTTAAAAGGGTGTTGAACCAAGCATTTCACTGTCCATAATAAGTGGCGCACTATCTTCCCACGAGCCAGCAGCTGTCGGTGTGCGCGAGCACACGCAACGAAGCTGACGTCATAGTCCTCCATTCACGCTTAAGATAAGAGTGAAATGTGTGAGCTCTGAGGAAAAGGAGGTGGGGTCTGGTGTAAAATGTAGGCAATTAATTGGTCCAGCAAGCATGTAGCTTTCACTTCTATAAATGAAAAGCCTGTATTTATTCTCCTTTTCCTTGGAGCCGAACCCTAAAGGGTGGTGCACATACTTGTGTGAGTTCGACCGAGTGCGACTGCACCGGCAACCGACGGTAATCTTTTTACAGATTGCCATGGAAATGGGGTGGTTTTAAGTGGCTTAAAATCCCGTCTCCATAGCAATCCATAAAAGTATTAACGTCGCAAGGCGTTGCAGCCGCACCCGGTCAGACTCAAGCAAGTGTGTGAATCACCCTTAAGAAGGCGAAGACGTCTAGCGAGGCAGACCTAGAGTCAACTTCGGTTACAACGCGAGCGGTACACCAAGCAGGCGAGGCGAGCATCGCCAACGGAACAGCACAACGACGAATGTATACAAACCAACGTGTTTACTAAGAAGTATTTGGAGAAACATTTCCTCAACAACTCCTTTGGCGTGGTGTGCAGCATATGCGATCGCCTGAGGTTCCATTAGGACGTGGGCACTGTGAAGGACCGTCTTGAGTTGCGTTCCGCGACTGGTCAGTAGACGGGTTTAGTGAAGTATACGCGACTTGCAAGACGAGCCTCAGCGTCGGAAATATTTTTTGTCTGTCTCGCCAAAACGCAGTACAAGACGGTGCACAATGTTATCAGAATTCAACGACAACCTGTGCAGTGACTTCGGCAACCATTTTCTTTTTACGGCAGTGTTAAAACAGCGCTAACGCAGGATTCGGTACGGAGCGTCATTGCTGGCATGAGCTCGTGCTGCACCTTATGGGCATGCTCTTCAGCGCGCGCCAGGAGCCGTACCGTGCCCACGGGAGCCTATACAGTAACGCTATGCTAAAACAGTCTACTATTATTCCTTTGCGCAGTCAACATCAATATTCCTTTGCGCAGACAACAGCAATTGAGAGGCAATTTTGCCTTCGAAGGATTTGCATTGAGCAGTTTCGCTGTTCATCGGAGCGCGTCCGTGGGTAAAGTCACGTGAGATCTTTTAGTGAGTAGGCAGCATGAGCCTCGTCTTTAATAGATCGTCCCGAGAAACAAAAATGGCGCCCCTTCCTGGGTCCGCTTGACACATTATGACGACACGTCAAAACATTTACAGAGATTAGAATACAAAGTTGATGCTGCTTCATTTTGTGATCTCAAAACGGAAAGAAGGAAGAAGAAAAACGAAACGGAGCTTTACTAATCTTGCTTTGTGTTCGTTTTATGTTCAGTGTGTTCTAAACTCATACGAGAAGAAAAAATTCATCGTTCCGTTTCTGGGTCGTGCGAGGTGACCGAGTGGGCTGGACCGCTCATCGGCACAGCCCTACAAATCCATTGGCCGAGCGCGGTGCAATGTGGAATAACCGCGAGGTCTCCTATGATTTCGCGGAAAACGGCGAACGCCGCTGCTTTACAGTCCTTACTCACGCCAAAGAGAATGTCATTTCCATCGAATGACTTCATCTGTTCAGCCAATCAGCTCACAATTGTGACTACAACCTATCGCGCGTGCACCACATCACGTAAGGGTGCGGCGCGTCTTGATTTGGCAATCAGATAATGGAATTCCACGGAAGTGACAGTAACTTTGCCGTCTGGCAGGGATATTACACACATTACCTATACGTTCCGCGGCACCTTTTTTTGTTTTGGCTTCCCGTCAACAACCTCTTACAAACCACATGAAGTGCCCCCCCCCCCCACACACACACACACACACACGCGCACATTTTATGGCAGGAGGAGCCGGGGGGGGGGGGGGGGGGTTGTTAGCCCCATGCTAAATTTCTCATCTACAACGGAGACACCCGGCGACCACTATGGCGGACTTTAACTTCCCGCTGTCTAAGAAGACAAACAATGCAATACAATTATTTTGTGGTCAAGTTATATACCGAGGAAGACTACTCGAGTAACCACACAACCAATCTTGATTTGTTGTCGGACAGCTAGATCTTGGTGTTATTCGGGCTAGTGAAACCAGTCAAGAATTCTGGGAAATAGTAATGTTAATCAAAGGAACAAATCAAGACATTCCCGGTGCCAGAGGATTTCAAGCAAGGTTCGGGATATTGGCCCTATTCCCAAACCCTTGCCAAAGCATAGTCAAAAAGAAAAAAAAAAAAGAGCCTAAATTAGTATTTTCTGTTTTCTTTGCTTTTATTTCGAAGTTTATTTTTCGGGACTTCGGGCGGTTGGGGGTTACACCTATCTTCCTCCACCAAACTCACGGGGACGGAGAAAGGGCGGTGAAGAAGGCACTTGGCGGATTAAGGACCCGGGCGGCGAACGACGGTGGGCTGGGCCCGGTCCCAAACTGCCTCTTTGAGCCGTGATCGATGGACTGCGCCGCTCGGCATCCCTCGCGCCTCGGGGCGAACAGCCCACCGCCCCCCCCACCCCCCCCCCGCCCCCCCCCCCTTCCCCCCCCTTCGGCTCCGGGGTCTCCGGCGGAACCTCTCGGGCGTCATCGGGGAGGGAAACAGCAAGCCTCACCGTCACGGACCGCAGGAAGCCCATTAAGAAGCGTCACCTTCCGCCGAGCGCCGGCTCTGCGCGGGTGCTCGGGGCTATGCCGTCGAAGCCGTTGCGAGCCAAGCACCGCTGGGCTCACCGCCACTCTGCCGCGTTGCGGACCGCGAGGACCGAATTTGTACTTTTCTTTTTCTTATTTGGTTTCGCACGGGTGTAACACGTAGGAGTATTAACGACTCGAACGATTGAAAGCGCCGCTGTGGTCGGCCTTCGACGATTGGCCGAACGCGTTCCCTTTTGAGTACGATGAATGCTATATCTGTTAATTGATACAAGAGTCACGATAACAACAGCGTTGAGATCATTACGCTGTTGTTATTATGATGCTTCCCCAATTCGCCCATGCTGCCATCCTCATGAGATTAAGAGGAACATCTGAATTTGTATGGTGTTATTTTAGGGACGCAATGGCTCATTGTTTCTACCGTGCTTTTACCCGCACACCGTCGACATCTTGCTCTGGCAGTTGACAATCCTGGTCGTGACGTGACAGATAGGAGGGATCCACCGAAACATCTCGTCCTCAACAGCGTCTCATTTAATGCTAATCGGAAGCCTCGCTACTCTGGTCATGTGTACAGATTACAGAGCGTTTGACACTTCTTTATCGGGGTCACGTGGTTTGTTGGCCGAGTTTGTAACGCGAGCTGGGAGGAGGCGACGAAAGCTTTGATCGTTTCAAAGCGACTCCACCTCTCCGCTTGCATTCCTCCTCACCATGCGACAAGACAACGCGTACGCACTAGCGACCAATCCCTCCAGGAGGCGTCCGTCATTACATTGCGAACGATCGCCATGGTTCGATTTGCTCCCTCTCTCAAATCTTTGCTTTCGAGGGTGTTTTTCTTTTTTCCTTGGGGGGGGGGGGGGGGGGGGGGGGGGGGCGTATGCTGTCGGAGCCGTTGCGAGCCAAGAACCACTGGCCTCGCCATCACTTTGGCGCGTTCCGGACCGCGACGACCGAATATTTTTGTTTATCGTGTGCGCGTACACGTCGGAGTGTATCGTCGTTTCGCTTAATGCGTATCGGAAGTCTTAGCACTTTTGGTAGCGACATTGTCGGAAGCCTCGCGGCTTTCGATGAAACAACGAAAATGGAGTGCTCCAAAGCAGGCGTTTAACGCAATCAACGTGCCGCACGTAGCGTTTCTACGCTTGCGGTATTATACGAGAGAATCCAGTTTTAACAAATCGCACACGTTCGTTTTCTTTCATTTGTAGCCTATCGTAATCGTCTATTTTTTAACGCACTAGGGAACAGTTGCGTCCATGACATATCGCGGATATATACTTGAGTACTACCAAAACGTCGTAATTCCTCTAGGAGGTGGTGTAATTTCTCTAGGAGGTGGAAACAGATCAGCGTTTAAAATTTTGAAACTGCAATAATTATTTCGTGATTATGTTTCTACAGTCGGAAGTTAGTCAGCCCTAAGGGCCGTCTTGTGTTTCAGTTGTAATTGAGCAATTTAGTCAGTGAAGTACAACTGCTATCCTGGGACACCACGCAGTATTGAAACACGACAGCACGCCGGTACGATGGTCATTCAAATCGAAACTGGCAGGGGTGGGACTTGAATATGACCCAGCACCCCTGTGTTCAGCAGCGCGAGCTTTCGCTTCACGTGCTCCAATCTGGTGTGCCTACTCGGCCCCCGATCCCTTACGTTGAAATTAGACTTTTTCCCGGAAGAGTTAGCTTGCAGTAATTTTGAAAAGAAAAGAAAATACCGAACTACCATGAGCGCTCCGTCACAATTGACCTTTTTCAGAGTTTGGCCACGATCGTGGCGCGCCCTCGCGGGAATCGCTCGAAACACTTTTGGTGGCTCCGGGACCGTCTCTCCGTCGTCCGCGCCAGGCCTGGCTTGTCTCCCGGTTCATGTGTTGACGTGTGTTCTCTGGTGGCGTTGTTCCGTCCTTCACCAATCCGAGCGTGTCTTTCTGTCGTCGCTTCGCGTGCATATTTTCTTCGAAATGGCTGAGAACGACCTGTAGGAATAATAAAACTTAATGTCTAGGATACAGAGGACCTCGTTCGTTTTTATACCTTCAGGGATGGATAGACCGCCGACGCCGCATCGGTTTTTACCACCGACTCGGAGTCATTTCATCGTCACTTCGGTGTCGCGTCTTGCAAGCAACTAAAAAAGGGGTCTGCTTTCAAAGCAGAGTCGCAGAGTGTTATGTAAAGAAAGTAATGGTGGCAAGCTTGGATACCGACTCAACCATTAACCTTGTGCGGAGCTTGTGAGTTCCGTTTATGAGACCCGGCCACTACAAACAGCTGATTTTACTCTCCTTGATCGCTTAATTTATTCAAGCTTATCCCGTCCGTCACTTCCCCGTCCTGTGCACCGCGTGAGGGCACGGGACATTGCCGTATTCGGGAATGTGTAAACAAACTCTGATGGTGCGAAATCCGGGCCGTCTTGATGTCGCGAAGGATTGCCTGCACCGCCCAAAAGTAAGGAACGGTATGTTAGAAGCAATCCATCTTTGAAGTTGGCACGTTTACGAACCTTCGACAAAGTGGGCCCAGCAAACAGGGGGATTCACGGTTCGTTGCCAAGAAATTTCATCAAGGTTCTGTCTCCGTAAGGCTTAAGTCAGTTTCGCTCGCTTAAATGTTTTGTCGCTTTTTTAACGTGGCAAGACGCGAATGTGTGTAGCGTACGCCTGAAGAACGGAAAGCTTTATGTTGTTATTTTTTTATTTGAGCACCGGGTACGGCATGATTACGTCACACAACCTCGTTTGCACGTTTATTATTAACAAAAAATGATCAGAGTGCAGGCGAGCTGGTGTAAGGTTAACATGATGGAATACTTGATATATGAATACATGAAAGCTTGATGAACATCGAGGACAGGGACGAAAAGAGTACTTCTTTCAAGAAGTCCTGTACCCGTCCCCGTCCTTGATGTTTTATCCTTTCATGTATTCGTATCTATTCACCAACACGCTCATTTTCAGCTATTAAACCCGAGACTGAAATAAAAAAAGGAAAACGCAAAAAAAAAAAAGGGCAACGTCTCAAGAGACGTTGCCTGTTCTTTACCTGTGTCCTTTTGCGTTTTCCTTTTCCTACCCCAATTTCAGCTATATCATCATGTTGACATTTACTGTATTTTCGTTAAAAGCAGAATGTCCCGCCGTCACATTGATGATCCAGCCACCTGACACGGGGGACTCTCGTCATGGGCTTTTGAAAGCAGGGCAAAAACGGCGGGGTATTTGACATCGGGTGCTTTTGTGCGCCACCCACCAAAGGCTACAATAAATATATAAAATTTGGCATTTTAACAGCGTTTGCTTCTATTTGTGCAACCTTCTGCTGCGCGGTGGTGAGGCATGACGATCATGAAGCCAAGCCGCGAGAATACCGGAGGAGTCAAGCATAACCAGCACTGTCTGAGCGACCGAGCGGGCGAAAGAGCCACCAAAAATGGCGCCTTTCCCTTTCCTCTTCTCTCTCAGAGTCGGCGCATGCGCCCAGCGATCTCTGAAAAAGGTCAATTAAACAGGGCACTTGGGCGTTCGAACTCGGGATCGGGTCCAGTGATTACGGCCGTATAGGCCGTCTCATACTTGCGAGAATTCCGCAGAAAATGGTGCTACTTCACTAAATCAAACTTCCCGGTCAGTTTGACTTGTCATACGTTATGTTTACATCAAAATAATGATTGTGCGTGTGGGTGTTTGTGTGTTTATTGAATAACTGTTTGTCTCTAGTGACTCCAAAGTATATGCGCGGTGTGCCTAAAAAAAGAGCATTCAGCATTTTCACTTTCGTAAAAAAGATCAGCGGAGCTGTACTCGATACACTGCGCAACGCGCACGCGCCCGATTCTTCGTCATCGTCTGTTTTTCGCGCTGTTTCCTACGATGAATTCCCACCAACGCGCCCAACTATCCATTCTTCTATTATAGCTGGAAAGTTTGCCGCCATCTACGAGCGACGGCGGAAACCGTACTGGTTGTGTGCTTGCCGCCGTCGCTTATAGATGGCGGTAGCTGTCCCGGTAGGTTTGTGTCGACATACACGGACACGAACCTGGGGAACCTAGCCCTTAACGGCTCCACTGTCAAAAAACAAAACAAAAAAGAAACAAGCCCGTATGTAGCTTATAGCGGTGCCTAATTTCTATAACTGTTCTTTTCTTTACGTCATTATTGCATATTCATGCTTAAAAGCAGCCCTGCTATATTTATGAACGGAAGAGCAGGCGATAAAAACCGGATTGCAGGTTTTTGGAGAATCCGGTATTTCCAGTTCATCTTAAGCTTGTGACAAAAGCGAGGCTAACGTTACGTGTCAATAAAAAGAAACGCATTCTGTCTAAAGCAATTTACACATTCGTTGTGCCTCTTTTCTACCGTAAATATTCATATCGTGGAATTCGGTAGACACGTACTGTGTTGATGACGACCCAGTTCAAATATGTCGAACACGCAATATTTTATACAATGTTTCTGGCAGATATAAGTAAAATTAAAAAAAAAAAAAACAGACTGCTAGTCTTTTGGGTTAGAAACGACCTGTGCGACTAGTTGGCAAAAATTCCTCAAAGTGGCAACTACATCTCTCGCATGTGCCAACAAAGCTTCCAGCGCGCTTTAATTAGACGCACTAAGTAGGTTTATGTTACCACTAGGTTCGACCTTTGCAAATCCGGCAGTTTTTTTCGAAACATAGACGTAAGATTAACCCGTCAGCTATTGAAGCTAGCAAAATTAAGTCGACAGGCATATTAAGACGAGCGCTACGGCTCCCCATGATTAATTCCTTTCGTAGACCGACTGAACGCGTGCGGCGCACGAATTAATGAGCCGACCAAACAGAACCCGACTTTCTGGGGAGATCCCCGCCCAACCGACGCCGAAAAAACCCCACCACTAACACCACTGCGCGCTGCGCCAAAAATAAAAAATAAAATAAAATAAAATAACTGCGCGCTTACGGAGACACGCGTGTTGGACGTCCGAGTCGGCGAGCGGACACGCCGCGTGAATATGTGCCCACCACCCAAGTTGCACAATGGTCCACTTCACTCGAGTCTCCGGATGTTGTTGCAACCGTACGGCTGCGTGTACTCGCCGCAGAGAAGACAGCCGGGGAGCGTAACTAATCTTAAGAGGAATCATCTCCGACGTCAGCGTGCTTTTCATCTTCTTGACAGGGTTCCACTCGGAAGAGAGCACCCGCGCCCGCTCGTTGTGGCGGAGCGATGTAAAGATAACGGTCGTGTTGTGTTCTCTGCTCGAAGTGGGCTCTATTTGTTTTCTCCACAAGTATGCATGGGAAAGTACGCGGAGCACATGGCAAACTCCTTTCTAAATGGCCTGCAGAAAATCTATTCAAATTAGAAGACCGTCCTCAACGTTGTGAGTACGACAGTGTTGATTTCGAGCATCCATTTCGTGACCATTGTGATTCATATCTTCCATGTCAAAAGTACTACGAGTCGAACTACTTCTTCAGAGCGCAGCTCTTATGCATCCGTTTCCGCGTTTTTGGGTTGCAGACAGTGTTTGTATGCCCAGTATGACATGAACGTTAAAGAGGGAAGACACACGTTTCAGACAGTGCCTACAGACCGTCTTTTGAGCCATGGATGAGCACCGGGAACGCGGCTCTAGGCACGAATGACTCGCCGATTTCTTCATTTCCGAAAACGAGAGAAGGCGAACGTATATAATCAATTATTTATCAAATCTTTACATATGCAAAAAAAAAGGGGGGGGGGGGGGGCTTGCTGGGGTACGATTTGTAATTTATCAGCTTTTCCGGGGAGCGTGGATAAGGCTAGCGGCTTAGAAAAGACGCAGTCCAAAACCTCTTACAACGTTCGCTACGTGTTACAAAAATATACTACTTGACAACGATCGGCGGTATGTATAGTAACCATTATAATTCCACATTTTTCTTTCTTACGTTTACATCGGCAGGTGGCTATAGGGAAAAGGGACGCTTAAAGGTCAACGTACAACCTCGGTTTTCTGCAGCCTGGAAGGTAACCCTCTCAGCGCTCCCATCTCCTAAGCTGCGAGGGGAGTCACATTGGGGCAAGGTAAAAAGTGGAAAGGGTATTAAAAAAAAATGAAAGCCGCTTACAACTCCCTGTAACGCCGAATTAGAGCGCAGCTCTTGAGGAGGAGGAGGGAAGGGCACGGGGGGGGTAAACTAACCAGGGGGGGGGGTCACGTGACCTTGGGGGTCACGTGACCCCCAATGCCGATGATGTCATCACTGACGTCACTGATGAAGTCATCCGTGACGATGACGATGCGGGTACCGATGACGTCATTAGTGACGTCACTGATGGCTTCACCAGTGATGATGACGATGACGATGCGAATGTCGGTGACGTCATCAGTGACGTCGCTGATGACGTCATCAGTGATGATGACGATGACGATGCGGATGCCGGTGACGACATCAGTGACGTCACTGATGACGTCATCAGTGATGATGACGATGACGATGCGGATGCCGGTGACGTCGTCAGTGATGATGACGATGACGATGTGGATGCCGGTGACGTCATCAGTGATGATGACGATGACAATGTGGATGCCGGTGACGTCATCAGTGATGATGACGATGACGATGTGGATGCCGGTGACATCAGTGATGATGACGATGACGATGGGGATGCCGGTGACGTCATCAGTGATGATGACGATGACGATGCGGATGCCGGTGACGTCATCAGTGATGATGACGATGACGATGTGGATGCCGGTGACGTCATCAGTGATGATGACGATGACGATGTGGATGCCGGTGACGTCATCAGTGATGATGACGATGACGATGGGGATGCCGGTGACGTCATCAGTGATGATGACGATGACGATGTGGATGCCGGTGACGTCATCAGTAATGATGACGATGCGGATGCCGGTGACGTCATCAGTGATGATGACGATGACGATGTGGATGCCGGTGACGTCATCAGTGATGATGACGATGACGATGTGGATGCTGGTGACGTCATCAGTGATGATGACGATGACGATGTGGATGCCGGTGACGTCATCAGTGGATGACGTCATCGGGGGGTCACGCGACATCGGCGGGGGTCACGTGACCTCGGGGGGTCACGTGACCTCGGGGGGTCACGTGACCTCGAGGAGGGGGTCACGTGACCTCAGGGGAGTCACGTGACCTCGGGGGGGGGTCATGTGACCCCCACGAGGTCACGTGACCCCGGTGGGGGGGCTCGCGCGGTGCATTATGTGACATTTCCCATGATGCACCGCGCGGTTACGCCGACGGCGACGCCGACGGCGACGGCGACGGCGACGGCGACGCCGCTCAAGCCGGAAACGGGCCCCTAAGAGCTGCGCTCTAAAAAGTGACAGCATCTCCACGTGGTGAATAATGTTGATTGGGGCGAAGCTCTGGTGGTGCTGATGATACTGATTTTATTGTTCATAAGTAGTGCTGATGGTGCTGATTTTTTAGAGCGCAGCTCTTAGGGGCCGTTCCCGGCTTGAGCGGCGTCGGCGTCGGCGTTGGCGTAACCAAGGTCATCCCAAGGTCACGCGGCCCCCAAGGTCATACCAAGGTCACGTGACCCCCTAGGTCACGTGACCCCTCCCCCAGGGTCACGTGACCCCCAAAGTCACGTGACCCCCCTGAAGTCACGTGACCCCCCGAGGTCACGCCCCCCCCCCCCCGAAGTCACGTGACACCCCCCAGGTCACGTGACCACCCCCAGGGTTACGTGACCCCCCGCCGAGGTCACGTGACCTCCCCGATGACGTCATCGTCACTGATGACGTCACCGGCATCCGCATCGTCATCGTCATCATCACTGATGACGTCATCAGTGACGTCACTGATGACCTCACCGGCATCCGCATCGTCATCGTCATCATCACTGATGACGTCATCAGTGACGTCACTGATGACGTCACCGGCATCCGCATCGTCATCGTCATCATCACAGATGACGTCATCAGTGACGTGACTGATGACGTCACCGACATGCGCATCGTCATCGTCATCATCGCTGATGACGTCATCGGAGTCCGCATCGTCATCGTCACTGATGACGTCATCAGTGACGTCACAGATGACATCATCGGCATCGTCACGTGACCCCCCAAGGTCACAGACCCCCCCCCCCCCAGGTCACTTCACGCCCCCAGTATCCCTCCCTCCTCCTCCTCAAGAGCTGCGCTCTAATTCGGTGTTACAGGGAGTTGTAAACGGCTTTCACTTTTTTTATTAGTCATAGGTAGTGCTGAGTTCCGGGTTGCGTTTCGACTTCATTATTACTGCTTTATGGTCGGTGAAATGCAGAGCCAATGGTTCTTCTAGCGGATCAACTTGGATCCGCTAGAAGCGTTGGAAACGCATCTCCACCGCTTAAGTCAAGGGTGCATGTCAGAAAGACGATGCGTGGTATGGAACGTGGTTATATACGCATTTAAGCATTTGATCGCAGCGCCCTTTCCTGTATAGACGTTGAGCGGCTGCATGCAACGTTTCATCCATGACATCCCCAGCTCTTGAGTTAGTACCACATCTCAGAGCCCCCTACTCGTCCCGCAGTCGTGGCCGAGTGGTTAAGGCGATGGATTAAAAATCCATTGGGGTCTCCCCGCACGGATTGGAATCCTGTCGAATGCCCAAATATTTTCTTTTCTTTTTATGTGAGCACGGACGCCGGGCGGAAGGACGGACGGACGGACGGACGGACGAACAAGACTAGACCCTAAGGAGCTTCGCCCCTGAAAGGAGGGGGCGGGCAAAAGTGAAAAGCGCCATGTGTACGTCGGGCTTTAAGCACAAATCAGCCGCCCCAAAACGTCGACCAAGTAAAAGCGCATCCACGAATTTGCATATTTCTACACGCAAGTCATGAACAGGACTTGCTTCCAGCCTAATTGTATAATCAATCGTTCATCCACCTCATTCTTATTTCGACAATGTTTCGAGACAGGCCGCAATCCAGACCCGTCAAACGCCTCCCATAATTTTTTTTTTTTCGATTGCGGGTTTTGTTTAAACAGCAATGGACAAGTAACAGCAGCAACAAAAACAACGAAAATAATAAAAGCAAAGTCGACGCAACATGCGGCATCTTGTATTTTTTTCTCTCGTATATTTGCTCTCCACTCGCTCAAAAACACGGAGCTCTAACCGCACCCATAAAATCTTGAGGGACCACTACCGCCGGTCGGTCGGTCGAAGCCGGAGCGCACAAACTTCAGTATACCCCGGCGCGCCCCTCTAAACAAAACAAAGCAAAACAAAAATAATAATACCGCGAGAGACTGTCCTTCTCCGCCTCGTTCCTTTTATTTTGCTTATTTATTTATTTTATTTCTCGTCGGAACGAGCAATGACGCCGTTGCGAGTGCATCTACGGGCTTGCATAATTTAAGCGGTCTCGCTCGAGCCTCGTCGTGTGCCCGGCTATATGAAGGACGTGTTTGCGTTGAAACAAACAAAAAAAATATAGAAAAAAAAAACATTTTAGAAGGTGGAGTACGGAGTAGGGGTAACGACGTGCTATGGCCATAGCATACACGCGGCAACCGCAACCTTAAAATCTAAAAAAAAATGAAGGAAAACAATATTGCTAAAACGGTGTTGATTTTTGAATTGATCGTTTTTTTTTTTTTCGGAAATATTTTGCTTGTAGCTGAAGTGAACGATCCAAACGCAATCGTGTTTCAAATAGCGGCAAAATTTGCACTTGCCAAGCCGCATAGCTGGGAGGGTATACACAGCAGACTTCGGCCCGTTACCTGAGAAATGTAATGGCTTACTAATACAAATCACCGAGCCTCAAATGGAACGGACCACCGTTACAATTTACTTTTGATGAAAAGTAACGGATTACTTTACTCCGTTACGTTACAAATTACTTTACTCGTTACGTTTCAAATTACTTTCACGTCACTTTTTTGTGGAGTTATCAAAGAAAAGAGAAACAATATTGAGGTTTTCAAAAATGTTTTGCAACGCTACTCACCATTTCTCTTATGCCGCATTATGGTAGTCCTTGTTAAAATAAAAATATAGTATTAAGAGAACAAATGTTGGTGCACTCCGTTCATCTGCAAGCTGACAAGGCAGCGAAAGATGCAAACACACCCGCCATCTTGCTACTTCACGGCGACCGGAAACGATCCCTGGAATTGTGCAGATGAAGCTAGGGGTGCGCATGCTCAGTAGCAGCGTCTACCTCTGCTAGGAAACCAAGAAGACAACTCCTACTCGGCGTTGTTTTCTTGATCTTTGTTTGTCGTATATTTGTATATGCCTCGCACGTTTTCTAGTGGTTCTAGAGGCCGGTCATACAAGAAATCGTGTTTTCATTTTGGTTATTTTCCTTTTCACGATGTTTTCTATTTTGTTAAATTAGCTATGGCTGCTTAATTGCCCGCTTATATTGCCCCAGTATCTGTATTATGTTCATATTTCTTAAAAGTAACGAGTAATTAAAGTAATACATTACAAATATTTGTAACGAAATTGCATTACAAATTACTGTCGCAAAAAAAAAAAAAAGGATCGTGGCAGTTAGAAAATTACACTAAGTGGTTACGGATTACTTTTCAAGTCTGATATACAGTGATGTCTCGGTAATATACTCGTCTCCGTACCCCACATCTAAAACAAAAAGAAAAAAAAAGTGCGTCAAGTGTGAGTTGCTTATGATATCAGTTACAGAATAGTGTACGCAAAAAATCTTTGCGTACCCAGATAAAACAACGTCATGGCCATTGCTCAGGTGCGAAGCCCAAACCGCGTTTTTCATTGTCGCATGGCCACGACGGTATTTTTCAAACCCAAAGCTTTTACATATGCTGCTATAAAACTCGCTATTAACGAGAAAAAAAGTGCATTTATTTACCCGGTTCGTCCGCGAAAACGTCGTATATGTAAAGGGTTATCCATATTACCGGGATCCGCGTTGACGACACGGATCCCGTGTCGTTAACTTATCGAGCTGCCTACAGTCATTGTGGCCAGGTTGATAAGAATGAAAGCGATTCATGACAAAACCCGCGAATATGGAAAAAACAAGAAAGAGAGGGAAAGAGAAAAAACGAAGAAAGAAAGAGAGGGAAAACGAAAAGGAAAGAGAGATGAAATGACTACAGAAGTTAGAGTGCATGAGTACCCATGCAAAATTAATGAGTAAACAGGAAGCCGCGAGGCAAGGAACGAGAGATATTTCGGGTCCTGTTTGTTTGGTTCTCGATGGGATTTTGTGTTTTAGCATTGTTCTGTGTCGCGGGTGAAAGTTTCACCGTGTGTGTTTGTTTGCTCGTTTTATTTGGATAAATAATGCGAAGGTACAATGGCTGGTGTACTTCATTCCAAGTTGAAGTCTGATTCACTCCCGCTGAGCCTGGACTCTATTGTGAACTTTCATGGATGAAACGCGAAAAAAATAAACAAGCATAAAGTAAATGCGGTAGTAAACGAGTTCAGACTGATGTACATCTGGTATACAACCTAGACGGTCAGCGATATCAAGCGAGCTGAGGGACCCGTAAAAAAAATGATATCGCTGAATTCGTCGCAGAAGATTCGGCAAGGTTTTTGTCGTGAATGTAACGAGATCCAAATTTTTATATATTTTCCTGCCTCGATTTAGTTGTCCCTAATTGCATGGGGCAATTTAGTTGCTTTTCTGTCCTTTCCCTTAACCCAAAAAGATTATTTGTGGTATAAAGCGTAAACATAATAAGCAAATCCCTGCGCCTCGTAAGCTCCCAGTCACTATAGTTGTAAAATATATTACTTATTTTTTAAAGTACGAAATTATTTATAACACAGGCCCCTGATATCAAAATCTCGTCCATTCGGCCGTGCATTTTCCGCTATATTTATTGGGGAAATTGACGTCAACTGACCTAACGTCGCGTGACATATACACCAAGTGGAGGAATCGATGTCACGCGGCCGAAACTTGAATTCAGTTAACCCGCTAAATGTAGCGACGGAACGAAATTGAGATGTCACTTTTTTTTTTAATGTAACAGATATGTACTGTCAGAAACTACTTTACAGTGTTTAATGCGACGTTTCGAGTTGTGGTCTATCTTAGTGCCGTTTCTCGTAGTTTCATACGGTAGGTATATAAAAGTATAAAAAGAACTGCTGTAATGACTAAAATTTAAAAAAAATACCGCCTAAGTGAAAAAACAAACAAAAAACATTAGGTAAGTGAGAGACAACACATCAATCACTTCATACCTCACACCATGCTTCATAATTTTACAAGAGTCTGGTCGTTTTCAATAAGGGACTATTGTTCTTCGGCTAATTTTTATGTAGTGCCTCTACCGCATACCTTCGATAATGCTTTGGCGTCTCGCGAGTCTCGAGCGTGCACGTGGAGCTAAAGCACGGCGGAAGGCTACCAACGCGTGCTGGAGCCCAGGCGTTCAAAAGACATACCCTACAGTTCTCATCTTGCGAGTCAATATAAACTAAAAAAAGAAACGCAAAATCGCCATTTGCGACATTTTTATGTATTGTGAGCGACGCTTGAACGTGAGCGCGATGATTTTGAACCCGCTCTCTTGTAACGGGTGCTCGTGCAAAAGAAGCATTATGTGGAACCACACTCGTCCAACTATAGTCTTTTTTTTTCAGGGGTTGGAAAAAGGTAATGTGGGCAATTTACGCGCCCGCAAACTTAGGACAATACATAACAAAAAGGCAAAAAAGAAAAAAAAAACACGATATCTACCATATCGCTGCCGGTTTTAACGTTTGCGAAATATATATATATATAAAAAAAAAACTGATTCTTCAGGTGGTTAGCCTAAAAACCGGTTAAGTAAAGGCTATGAGGCAAAGTACTGGCATGCGATGTTGTAATCAATAAATAAATTCGTATGCACTAAAAAAAAAAAAAAAGCTTTGGCAGATTAACACGCTGCCTAAGGGTCTAACGTCAAAATCTGATCAAATCGAAGACTGGTGCGTAACCGCAGGCTCACCCAAAACGCCGGCATTTCAAAGTGTATAGGAGACTCTGAGAAATAAACTTGAGGATGACTCCAAGGTTGGTCTTACCTAAAGAAATGGGAAGACAAAAGTTGGAAAATAGTTAGCACAAAAAACATGATCGTAACATATTGTATTACGCACAAATAAAAACAATGCCAGCAGCACTCTTAGTAAATTGAGCGGTTCAGCAGTTCACGCTACCGATTACTCTAAAGCAATACAAAAAAGACAATAAGCAGACACTGTCCCAGGCATGTCTCTTCCTTGTATGGCGGTCCTCTGTAACACTGCTCACAGAAAAAAATGTCTTTAGAATGTTCTAAGCACCCGTGATTCGAACATGCTTCGAAGCATGCGTGCTTCGAGCGTGCTTCAGGTGTGTACGCAGATAATTTTGTCGATGTGTTTGCAGCAAACTCCGTGCCTTTTGTATAATGAACCAGCAGCGTGGCTAAAGCTTAGAGCAAGATTACGCATTCATTTTCAATACAATCATTCGCATATAATGTTTGTTTTGATTATAAAACAGACTTTATACCGTCGCTTCGGCGCCTCTCGTTTGGCTACTTATAAACGATCCGGCACGTTATAACACTCTTTCGTTTTCTCGACCTAATAAAAAAAAAACAATTGCGTATCAAATGACTGCATTCCTGTTTAAATTGATTCTCGACGGTTTAAAACGCACCAAGAGAGAAAGAGAAAAAAAACGAAACCGAGAAAAATTGTATTTGAAAAGAAATTTGTCGCACGCAAAGAAGATTTTTTAACACCAAAAACCTTGTCGCGGTCGGGACCATTTGTTGGTGTCGACAAATGGCATCCTGGGCGTTCGGCTTCCCCTGACACGAGCGGTTTGCACGCTCGGGGTCTACCGCTGCATGCCACACAGGCACGCATAGGCACAGAGGTAGTACGGACACACGCATGTAAGCACAAAGAATAAAGGCACACTCACACACCAGTCCCAAACACACTGACGGAAAGAAACAAACGTAAGTACACAAAAAATGTACACAAGCTTACACTAAAGACATACATCACATAAAGAAACTGGAGCACACACCAACACACAGACAAAAAGACATATCTCGCAGAAGACTCGCAAGTCGAGGCGTATGTTTGCAAACGAGGATAACTGCAAGCTGTAGTTTCTAAGAAACCTTGCACACCCCTCGGCTCAAAGAAAAATTTAAAGAAATTCATTTTTTTTTGTGAACTTAATAAGTGAGTAGTAACTGATCCTCTCACCGAACAAGATTTCTCGACAGTTTTTGGAGATCTCAAAAATGGATTTCCGGGTTTGCGAATTCAATCTACTCGGAGGACGGAGAGCTTTACGGTCTGTTATGCGATCTTTGGCGGGATTATACAACCCCCCTAACACATTCGAGATGATTGCGCTACGTAAGTAAATCTGGGTCGCCGGACTTGGCGGGCTTAACAAAAAAAAAAAATATATATATATATATTCTGCAGTTCTTTTTCTTTTTTAGCGGATCTTGGGTTCACAATGTGAGAAGTTTAAATGAATGTGTCATCGTCTTATATTTTTTAAACTTCTGACGCCTTCATGAAACTTTAAATAATATAGAAGATTGAATACAATATAATGAAGTCGCAACTTAGATAAATGACTCTTGTTTAGCGCTCATGCGATTACCAGTTTTGTGGAAAGGAAAATATTCAAAGTGAATCATATTTCCACTCATTTTTTTAAACACAAAAACCTTGCCCGGAAAAGATGCGGGCCCTATGCATGCGCGGCAACATCCCCTTTGCCGTGACGTCACAACGGGGCCTGGCCATCCTCGATTACTTTGTTATCACTGAACAGCCTATATCGCAGCATTACTGATAACGTCAAGGAAACCGAAAAAAAAAACGGAGAACAGCGTCACCAATAGCTCCGTCTCATCGCTTTGAAGTTTTCAATTTAGGTTGGAGATTAGGTTTTCTAGAAATATGTCAAGCGAGCTGCGAATTGGTTTCAAGCGCGGTGTATTAACATGGGCTGTGGACCAGATTATGAGGTCTCTGTGTATCTGTAATTAAAAATTACCCCTCCCTTTTTAGAATAAAAAAAAAAAACTGAACTGAAACTGAAGGTCATATTTATTTGATAATGTGGAATCCCAAGAGTCGGTGTGTGTGTGTGTTTGTGTGAATTTTGTTTGTCTTAGGTGACAAAAGGGGAAAAAAAAAAAAAAGAAAGTGGTGAAAACGCAGAAACTAACACTCACCAAAGAGGGTACCACATTCTCATTCTATTGAACCTGTAATTTAAAACAATACACGCACTTTCTCGTCCGAGATAAATAAAGTTTTTTTTTTTTTTTGTTGCTTTTACTGGGGTTGTTTTAATTTAGAGCAACGCAGAATTCCGCCCCGAAGATATCACCGTTGCACATTACAAGTTTCAGAGTGACGTCAGGGAAAATATCGGCTACCCGGGTCCTCGAGTCGACCGTAATTGAGGTCAAAAACGTGCAGCGTCTTTCAAAAACTTTGCGTAATATTTTGGCTAACCTAAAAAGAATATCATTGGTTGTATTGCATTTTCGTTTTCCTTCCAAGCACACTATTTGAATCAAAATCTCGTATCGCGAATTGAATGAAAGCATTTCCCCAAAACCAGGAGGATGTCAAAAAGCTTAAACTTTCAAAATAGTGTGCCCCTTCAGGCCGCGAGAAATACTAGTGAGGAGTTAAAAATAATAACTATAAAAATAACACGTGCCATGTTAAAAAAAAAAAGAAAAGAAATCAGAAACTAAATTTCGAACCTTTCTTTGTTAGTGAAACTATTGAATTTCAATCTGCCTCGCGCTGGACCCATAGAATACAGTCTACTTTTCCAATCTCAGATCGTGCCAAAATTAGCCACCTCTTTTGTTTTCGAATTTATACTCGCTTCTTCTTTTTTTTTTTTTTTAAAGTCCAGGATCAATAAAGCCTTTGTTTCGCTGCACAAAGCCAGGGTAGCGTTTCAGGAGATCTGGTATCTCACGTCAAGAAACGTCGTCAAATAGTTACTATCAGGGAGGCTCAGCGCAGTTCTGCTCGTGCGTGCATAACGCACAGCCGGCGTTTTATTATTATGCGATTTTTGTTATGCGGCGGTTTCCCGCGTTTGTTGACGTAATTTATTTTTGCTTTAAATGCATATAACTTATAGGGCCTGCGCTCAGCGCTTTTGTGGCCGGGCCTCGGATGTAGCCTCGATGACGTCATCGTGTTACGTGACGACCGTCATCAGCGGAACGGTTGACACGTGACCGTCTGGCATCCCGTGACGTCACGTGACATCTTGAAGTCGTGTGAAACTGTGACGTCACGTCGTATGGCCTCGTGACGCCAGATGGCACCTTGGCGTCACGGAAGTCCTATGCAGAGCGCAAGTTTGTCTGCTTCTTAAGAAGGGGTTGTGGTGACGTCAGAACGCCGAGCTCTGATTGGCTCTGATTGAAGGATAGTGGGTAGACCTCAAGGCAGCTAGCATTGATCTGTACCCACTATCCTTTCTTTCAAAGCCAATCAGAACCCGGCGTCGTTCTGACGTCATCGAGACTCCTACGCGAGAAGCAGACGACTTGCTCTCCGCGTAGATGCCAGACATTTAAAGTACCTTTGGAGTATACTAAAGGGATAGGCAGCTTTCTTGTGTACTAAATGACAAAGGAATAAAAACAAACAGGATATTCACGGACACCCAGATTTTTCAGTTAGCAACGACGAATGTTTATATCCGGCCACAAAAAAAAAAGAAGAAAAACCGTGCCTGTTTTTTTTTTTTTTTTTGGTGGCTTGTCTTTTTTGTATTTAGTGATAGGTTCTTGTTGCAAACTATAGGTGTGAATATACAAGCCGCAGTCTCCCTGCACGTACAGTACACCCTACAAACGAGCAGCAGGCATGATGACAGAAATATGGGCGGACTCGCTTTAAGTATGTTCAAAGGAAAGTCATATGCTTCGAACACATTTTTTTTTTGTGACAAATGTGACAAGGTCGTAGCAAAAAAAGAGAAAAAAACCAAAAAAAAAAAAACACGCGCCTTAAATATTGTCTGCAAAGATTTTTTTTTTTTTTATGTATGTGACAAAGTGTTACTGCAGCAAAACAAGACGACGAGAAGTACTTCTTGCATCTTCGGTCATGCCCGGCGTCAGAAACTGGAGGCAACTGTCAACTTTAATTATACGCAGCAAAGTGACAGAGGGATATGTTCCTCTGAAGCGTGGCTCATATCGTGGCTCTGTAACCCTTTCCATAAGGGCGCCGCCGTCTCGAATGTCGTCACTTCCAGTATATGAACGAAAACATTCAACGAAACTTAGGTGGGGGTTAGTTGGTTGTTGTACATTGTCTTTAAAATGCGCTGCCAGGAGGACAAAGACAAAACTGAGACAAGGGAGATGGTGATAAAAATATTAAAGGAGGCGCATCCTGGACTAGATTTCACATTTGAAGTGCCTGAAAGCGGATGCCTGCAGTACCTGGACATCAACCTGACTTTAGGAAGGCGTCGTGCGCGTTGGATGTACAGGAAGCGAGGAGAGAAATGGATCTTTCCCTACGACTTCGGCCACACTAGGCTCCACAAAAGAAGCATCAGCCTGCCTCATGCAAGCCGTTATGAAGTCTTGCCACTACAGAGTAGAGGAAGTCCTAAAGATACAGATAGGCCGACTCCCAAAAAGCGGTTACCCAAAACTGTTATTGGTGGCAGTGATAACAAAATGCTCAAAAAAAAAAAAAAAACTAGGAGCAAATTTTAAGTCCACGGACAAAGAATGGGACAATAAAGTAACAGTTGCGCTGCCATATATTCACAACATTTCTCAGAGGCTGAAGAAGATATCGAGTAAAGAGGAAGTCAGAGTGGTGTTATGAGCCCCTTTCTAAGCTTAAAGGACTTTGTAAAAAAGTGAACAAGCGGGGTGATGACAACGACCAGTTCCGGCTTTCCACTTTTCCCTCCCTTCCTCCTCTTCCCCTTCTACCCTGTCCACCGTTGCCTCTTTCCTCCTCCCCCATGGTGAGAAGGACCTTCTGCCTTGCAGAATCTCGAGTCTGGTCGTCAGCCTTTGAGTGCCGCGTTCGACACAGGAATAGGTTTGTTGAGTGCGCTGAAAATATAGTGTACAAAATACCTTTATCCCGTGGCAAATCCTGCATTGGACATACAGAAAGATGACTCAACGACAAGTTCAGGAAGCATAAGTACGCGTGTGGTGTGCTTCAGGCCCCAAGCAGCCTAGCAGCACATTGCTCGAAGCCATTGCAAGGCGCGTTTCGAAACAGCCTCGATCTTGACAAGATCGGAGGAATAACAACAGCGCCAAATTATAGAAGCTAATTTCCTGGCTTCAGGAAGACATGCTATGCGCGTCAGCGAGCCGTCAATATCTCTTAACAGAAAAGTGGAATTGCTCAACACCTTGCTGCGTCATGACGGGCACTCACGCCTGCGTTGGTAGCTATGTCGCAGTGGCGACGAATCAAGCGTAGCCATGTTATTTACCGTTTATCTATATATTTTTTTTCTCTTTAAACCGGGTTTTTTTACACCTTCTTTTACGTTTTATCTTTGCAAGTGTTTTCCTCTCTTTTTGGTATGGAAGGAAATAAACTGTTGGTTAGTTTCCGCTTGTCTTGTTCATGTCTTTATTCCTCTGTCTCAGTTTTGTCTTTGTCCCCCTGGCAGCGCAGTTTAAACCCAACGGCGAAAGCATTGTCTTAAGGTCGCCACGCTGATAGAACACATTCAGGGTATAAGCTTAACCGCCACCCATTGTCGTTTTGCCTCAGCACTATATATATATTTTTTTTATTTTTACTTTTTGTTGGCTTGAATGTTTTAAAATATTCTCGTCGCCCATATTGGATACGTCTACCAGGTGGCTGGGGACGAGGATAAACGTAAAAAGGATTATAGCAAGGAATACGTCCTATTTTAGTGAAAAAACAAAAAAAGTTCGTGCTTAAAGGAGTGATGATGCCACCCCCATAATGAAGCTTCAATATAAATATAAGTGAAAGTGCAGTAGAGTACAAGCTCTGAACTTGATGCATACGAACCTTAATTATACTGTAAATTTTGATGTCATGAAAACGCAAGTGAGGTATTGGGTAACGAACGCGCTTATAATAGTCGCTTGTGCTGCGTGCGGCGTCACTTTTTCAAATTGAATCTTCTCCCGAACGTTCCTGAGTACGAAGAAAACAGACAAAGAGGCACGTGACTAGCTCTGTGAACGCTGGTACGTTGTGTGTAATTCTCATGCTAGTTAGTAACAAACTAGCAGAAGCTTGTTGCAGTAATGTACTTTTAGAGAAAGCTTGGCAATTTGTTGCAACGTTAAATTATATAAAAGACACGTATAGCGAGATGGTGAAAACCACATTTGTACGTAAACTGATTACTTGTTATCAATGACATTTTATTTATATTTTTAACGCATCCATTACTTTTTTTTTTGGTAACGTTCGCTGTAATTTAATAACTATTTTCTCCTGTAATCAAGTCCAAGTATACAATTATGTTTCCGGAAGAGCTAAAATATTGAGTGGAATTTTTTTTACGTAAAAATTGCTTTGTTTGCCCATGTGTCACACGTCTATGTTGCACCAATATTGGGCACGTTTTTTTCATCCCTAAAGAACTAAAAAAGACCAAGATGCCAGAAGGATCAGAATGTCAACGCGCTTAGCGACCTGAAACGTTCTCAGCAGGCGGTCGCAACAGTGAAGCTCTTCGCTTCCCAGAGGACTTAAAATCGTTCGTCGAAGCACTCCGCAACCACGAACTGGTACAAACTGTTTGTGCACTACAACACCGCCCTTCGCCCAGACGCATCCGTCGAGAGGGTCGTCAGTGTTGTGGTAGATATCTCCACCAGAAAACATGGGAAGGTGACTGACGGGAACATATGTACGGTATGCATTTTTGATTTCTTAATAATAATTAAAAAAAGTAACGTGAAAAGCAATCAATTACTTTATGGTAATTTTTCAAATATTTTGGTGATGCAGTAATTGAATACTGTAATCAGTTAAATTTTTCAATAAGGCAATTGTAATTGCAATGAGCTAATTTTTTCAGTAACGAGTACAAGAACAAGCCTGGTGAAGACCAACCAAATATTAAAAAAACTGATTCATCAACATTCCTGGAAAGAAGACCGCCCCCAGAGCAAAGTTAAGGTATATACCCACATGTGAAATGATGGTACCTATAAAATGTTTCCGCAAGTGCACAGTCATCTTTAATATGGTCACTTTTGCTATGCGTTCAAACATCGTTTTGATCTCTTCATGCCGCTCGAAGGTACGTGTTCACGAAAGAATGCGTGATTGTAACAGATTCTTGTTTTGCCTTGCCTATATTGTGCGCCTATTCCAGGTTCAAATGTTTTATTATTTTTTCGCCCCGCATATCAGATACAAAACCCACGTCACTGAGAACAAAAGGAAACGAAAAACGTCTATAAAGCCGGGATCACACTGCTCATACATCATAAAAAAGACACTATGCAAACACGAGTCATTGCAATATCCGTGGTTCGAATGCGGCGTGTCATATTTCTTCTGGAACTCAGTGCAATTCGGCATTCGAAGCACGGATCTGTTGGTGACTCGCGTTCGAATCTGTATGCCGGCTGTCTTTTGTATGATGTATAAGCAGTCATTTTCTCCTATGCATCCGTGATGCCTGTCAGAACACAAAGAAAAACGGTCACAGAAAGAGGAAGAGGCGAGGCGAAGAAGGAGGATGCCTAAAGCGTCTCTGAGGGGATCTCTTGGTGGCGCCACCATAGCGCTAGTGCTCGAATCCAAAATCATTCATGTTCTTTTTTTTTTCTTTTTGAGAGGATAAATTTGATCTTAGCCTCCACCCTCCTCCTCTTTCTCGGTCTTTCTGGGTGCAACGGTTGCCGTATCCTGTACGCGCTGCCCCGCCGCTACCGCGTATAGGAGAGGAGAAAACAGCGAAAATAAAAAAAATGAAAGACGTTTACAATCTCCTCGCCGAATTAGAGAGCAGCACTTGAGGAGGAGGAGGGGAAGAAGGATGAGAGGAGGGTATGCCCTTCCTTCTCATCCGTACCTTACCCTCCTCCTCTCCGGCTCGCCTCCCATTTAGCGGGAAATTTTCGCTAAATTTCCCGCTAAATATAACGGGGAATTTTTTCCGCTATATTCAGGGGGGATATATTTACGTTAAATTTAGCGAGGAATTTACCTATAATGCAACCCTCCACGGGAAATATTTCCATTAAATTTAGCGGGGAATTTACTCATAATGCAACACGTGACCCTCGTGACGTCACACATGACGTCCCGTGTGATGTCATCACGGGAAACGTCCCATAATGCACCGCGCGGTTACGCCGACGCCGACACCGCTCAAGCCGGAATCCGGCGCCTAAGAGCTGCGCTCTAAAAAGAGATACAAATGCGTTTTGAGGAGAGGCCGCAAGGTCTGCTGGCGCTGATGAGAGGTCACCTACTGAGCTACCATTGCGTTCGCCGTTCTGCCGCTTCTCCTCTTTTAGAGCGCAGCTCTTAGGGGCCCGTTCCCGGCTTGAGCGGCGTCGCCGTCGGCGTTGGCGTCGCCGTCGCCGTCGGCGTCGGCGTCGGCGTCGGCGTCGGCGTCGGCGTCGGCGTAACCAAGGTCATCCCAAGGTCACGTGACCCCCAAGGTCACGTGACCCCTCCCAAGGTCATCTCAAGGTCACGTGACCCCACGTGACCCCCTGAAGGTCACGTGACCCCTCGAGGTCACGTGACCCCTTCCAAGGTCATCTCAAGGTCACGTGACCCCAAGATGACCCCACGTGACCCTTTGAAGGTCACGTGACCCCCAAGTCACGTGACCCCTCTGAGGTCACGTGACCCCCGAGGTCACGTGGTCGCCTCCCCAAGGTCACGTGACCCCCGAGGTCACGTGACCCCCAAGGTTACGTGACCCCTTCCAAGGTCATCTCAAGGTCACGTGACCCCACGTGACCCCCAGGTCACGTGACCCCTCTGAGGTCACGTGACCCCTCCAGGTCACGTGACCCCAAGGTCACGTGGGGGTCACCTTTGGGGTAACGTGGCCTTGAGGTCACCCCCAGGTCACGCCTCCTCGAGGTCACGTGACCCCCTCCCCGAAGTCACGTGACACCCCCCCCCGGAGCATATTAAAGAATGAGGGGAGGAGGAGGGGTCTACCCTCCCCTCAGTACCCTTCACTCCTCCTCCTCAAGAGCTGCGCTCCAATTCGGCGTTACAGGGATTTGTAAACGGCTTTCACTTTTTTTTTTCCGGCGACAGGACGCTTTATTGTACCGTTGTCAATTTGACAGACTTTCCAGTATATAGGAGGCCATGGCAGTGTGCCCCCGGCTTAAAAGAAACCGAACAATAGCGGTGAAGAGGGAGCACAAAATAGCTTTATCAATGTCACAATAAGTTACACGAGTGCTCTTAAGACTGCTTACGTGTAGGAAGGCGAAAGTATTATAGTCCCGCTGGTGGAAATGTTGGCGAGTAATGTTTCAACACGCATTAAAGTTTAGAACGACGTCTAGGACGACTTCCTAGAGATCAACACCAAGCACGGCGTCTAGGACGACCTCTCGGACGAGCTCAATGACGACGTATAGGGTGACCTTAAGGACGACGTCGAGAACGGCGCATAGAGGACGACGTTTAAGACTACGTCGAGAACGACGCTTAGAGGAGGACACTTAAGGATCCTGTAGAGTATCTGCGTGGGCAGACACGTCTGCCTGCGGAAGGCGCCGTAGATGCAGACGCGGTGGCCTCACAGTCCATCGCCCGAAGCCCACAAGGAGCACAGATGATGTCCGAAGCGCACCTTTTACACACGGCGTACTGGCGGTGATATCACGCTGATGACGTATGATTACGCGTGACGAGATCACGCTCATGACGCCTGATGACTTTTTTCTATGGCCATCTCTCGGGCACAACGCCACCGCCTGTTTTTCACGCGATGCGTCAAGTGAGGTCGTCTAGAGCTCTAAGACGACTCTTCGGGCGACCGCAAGGACGACGCTAAGGTAATGGGACAAGTAGGGTTGCCCATTGAGCGGCGCGTGCCGCTAAATCGTACTTTTATCGGATTATATGACACTTTTTCGCTCAATGGGACCAAGTAAGGCTTTCGCCTTAAAACATAATTCACCGTCAACTTAGTGTTTTCGTCAGAAAATGAGTGTACATGTCTCTTTTCCTCCTTAATCGTTTCGAAAAAAAAAAGGTTGTGATGACTAGTGTTTTTTTTTTTTAAATAAGGTTCGCGAGAAAAGACCGATTTTACTAAGCGTTTCACGCATGCTTCAGAGGAGGCAGGCGGCAGTACACGAAGGGGTTTCTGTCGTCTCGTGTTCTGCGAGCGTAGAGCTCCAGCAAGGTTGCCCCACGTGCACGAAGCCTAAAGTTCCCTCGATGCATGGTGGCAGCGGTGGCGTAACAATACTGACTGGAGAGATCAGAGGATTGCCTGTTCGAAAATCGGGCACGCAATTTTAGTTTTTCACGATAATCCCTATCGTGACAAGAAACCGCTATTAAAGAGCGTTTGAAACATCAGTCGTGAACGTCCGACTTTTCTCCTTCGATCGATTTCATAATAATTTGTTTTCAGGGTTTGAGAACCAAACCCCCAAACACAACCTCAATGAATCAAGAAACTTACTCCGAGGCAACAATCGAAATGCTTTGTTCTCTAAAGAAAAAAAAAGTCTCATCATCGCTTCAATTTTGGAAGCATCTACACGAAAGGCACCATTCTCCTCCGCCATCAGCAAAACAAGTCAAGATGGCGACCAGTCACCCGTGTGTACATTCCCCCCAGCTTCTACGCGTAAAGTAACACGTCTTGGAGTGCGTCCACGCTAGCCGATGCGATCTTCTTAAATGAGGTGTATTCGCTTAAAGGAGACACCTCCATCCCCAAGAGAAAAAAAAAGGAAAAAAAAAAAGACGCTGCGAAATTCGTAGTAATAGCCATTGTTCGTTATAGGCGCCGGGAATCATCCATCACAGCTCTGAGCGAAACAAGGGATTGGAGGAGAAGAGCAACGTTGAGGGAAGAGGCGGGAAGAATAAACAAGAAAGGAATTTGGGGAGCAGGAATACGCCACGAAGACCTGGACGAAGAGGGAGAGCTAAAGGAGGAAGATGAGGATGAGCAACCGTGGGCGGCAGACGCATCCCTTATCAGGGGAAGGCGGCCATTGGTCACCGTTTGTCCCGAACACGGCCCGCCCGCTCAGCCTGGCTCACGCGATGCCGTGCGGGAACCCTCAGAACGCATACTTGCGCTGTCACGGACGTCACCGGACGGATTGATGGATTGGGGCGATAAGCGGAGACAGGATAATCCCGTATTCGCGCATTACACGCGATCGCGGATGAGAGGAAACCCGTTGTCGTTGTTGTTGTTGATGTTGTTATAGCGCTGGTGGTGCGGCGTTGTCTTTGTGTAGTGACGTGCGTTTCCGGACGTGTTTGGTCTTCTTTATATTACGCATGGGTACGAAGAAACGTGCTCAGCCGTCTACGCGAAGAAGCGATAACGTTCGTGCTTCGGCGTATCGTGCGGTGGTGGCCAGGTAACGGATACGGTAGACGTGCTTGACAGTCGGACGTCCGGACGAAATAATTAATGTGCGTACGAATAAAAGGGGCACTGTTTTATATAAGCGAATTTACGTGTAACTGAAAGAAGGTCTAAAACATGGCAGCATGATGCATGAGCTTATCGGTTGTTTCAGTATTTTCCTTCTCTTTCTCTCTCTCTGACACCTCTGAAAGTTTTGAAAGCAAGGTTCACAAAGGCGTAGAGGGCTTGTTTTGGGAAACAGATTCGCCGTGCAAATCGCTCGCATTTTCCGCAAAGTGTCATTTGTTCAGAAACAAAAAAAAAAAAAAAAAAAAAAATTGTTTTGCCTAACGTGCTTGCAATACAAGATGCGAGCGAGACCTATGAAGCCGCAGTCAGACTGCTCATGCATACATCATACTAAAGACACGGTGCTTGCCCTTCGTACGTATGTGTGCTGCAAACATGTCTGTAGAGAGTGTTTGCACGACCAATGTGACGTTCATACAAGGAACAAACACGCCTCAGACACCGTCTGCAAACTGTCTTTTGTAGGATGTGTTAGTGGCGTGACCGCGTCTTTAGAGAGTTTCTTTTCGAAGATGAATCGTCGAAGCATCGAGGCGACTTCTGCTGCACGACGACGCCCGCCCTGTTTTGTAAACACGAAATGATATTAGCGTACATAATAGACCATTCGGAAGATTCCCAAGCGCCCCGGCCCGCAATCGACAAATCATGAAAGCGGTGTTCCTTCAGCGTTACAGTTACGCGTATGTAAACGTGCAACGTCAGAACAGTAACACGTTTTCAATCAGAAATACGAAGTAATGCAAAAATAACGTGCGTTACTTTTTATCGGCGGGCTAACGGTAACCGTATTCCGCACCTTTTATTTTGGGGTAACGTTGGTCTGACACTCGTTCCTGTTAGTTGCATGTCACGAGCAACGTATTTCGTTACTTTTGGTAACACCCATAACCCTGCTCAGCAGTCCCACACATGGCAGATTGTAAACGCCTCGCGACGTCGTCCTCGCGTTCTAACGTGGGATCAATGCTTTCCTGTCCCGATCCATAATACTGCCCCCCGTTTACGCGGTGGCCGTGTCTCGGCCCCTTCGCTGCTCGTCTCCCGTTGGTGCCGCTGCCGCAGAAGTGAGGAGGAGGACGCGGACAATTTTACTGTTATGGCGGCGATGTCGGCTCGCCCTCGTAAACAGAGAACCGCGTGCGGCCTCTGCTGGTACGTACGTGCGCCTGGGCTTGTGTGTGTGTGTGTGTGTGTGCGTGTGTATGTCGGGCATCGACCAATCTGTCTCGCCGGCCTGTCCCTCCCGTTTTTACAAGGCCTGTTTTGTGGTCGTCTTTACAACGTCGTTGGGACTAAACAAAAAAAAAAAAGAAGTAATAATAATAAAAATTATAATAGTTCTGAGCCGACCCGAAGTTGGTGGTAACCAGAAGACCGCCTTAATATGTGTGTGTTCGTGTCTGTGTTTTTTAAGGTGTGTATTTATCCGCGTGTGGCGTTCGGGCTTAAAGCTTTGACACCTTGCAGCCTGTATTGGGTTTCGTCCTGCGCCTTCTATGTGAGTCTTTTTATTTATTTATTTATTCGTTCTTTTTTTTTGTGCTTGGAAAGTGCATGGACGTATAAGGTGTTGTTGACTGCACGCATCGTTTGGCCGGGGAACTAGAGCATATTTTCGCACACGTGTCTAATTAGAGGTACGATTTTTGAGGTTGTTGTTTTTGTTTTTATGCATCAAAAACGTCGCGCTAGCTGCATGTTGTTGTTGATAACGTCATCAAAAAGTTCTAGCCCATCATGTTGTTGATTGGTGTGTGAAGCTGGAGCCGTCACCTCCGATCATGATTTCGAGGGAGGGCAAAGTTGTTTCGATCGTTGGAAAACAATTTTCTATCATTTCCGAAGCACCGCTGATGCTAATCTTCGACTGACCGGTGTCGGCTAATTTCCAATGCAGATTGACTTCTCGCCGTATTGACCTCCAGATAGACTTCAGACGACCGCTCAATGTCTCCACTGTATTCGCTTTCAGTAACAAAATCGATGGTGCGCACCCATGGCTTTGTTTATTAAGGTGGAACTAAATTATAGTTTATAGGTTAACTGTTCAGATCAAGTGAAGCCTCAAAAAGCTTAACCGCGGATTTCCCCGCTAAATTTAGCGGGAAAAATGAAGTCGCATGGCTTCATGTCATGTGGCCTAAACGCAAAATCCGTTTCCCCGCTAAATTTAGCGGAAACATTGACGTCACGTCACACATGACCTATATGAAAATTCAGTTTTCCCGCTAGAATCAGCGGGAAAATTGACGTCACGTGACCTCAACAACAATTCAGTTTCCCCACTAAATTTAACGGAGAAAATGATATCACCCGACTTCATGTGAGGTGACCTATAAACAAATTCATTTTTACCGCTAAATATAGTAAAAAAAAACTGACGTCACGTGACATCACGTCACGCGTTCTATACACAAGTTCAGTTTTCCCGCTAAATTTAGCGGCAAAATTGACGTCACGTGAGCTACACATAAATTCAGTTTACACGCTACAATTAGCGGGAAAATCGACACGTGAAATGTGAAGTTAGCACAACTACCACTAACTCTAACTAACACTCACTCAAACTCTAACTCACTTCTAACTCCAGTAAACACTTGGTATAGCGCTAGTGGCTTAGTCCCACTATCGCTAAGCCAAGAACGCTTCACGTAGCAACATAATTTCGGGGCAAATTGCAACAAATTTTATAAAATTATTTTTGTTTCAGTCCGGAGAAGATCGCAGCCGACTCTACAGTTTGATGGGGCTAATCGAGCAGCGTGAAAAGTGCATCGTCACGTCGCTCATTGTCTTCGTGAGTATATGAGGCCACCAAACTATGACCCAATCTCGCAAAAAAAAAAAAAAAAACACAGGGTGCGTTACAGTCACCGCACGTGATTAAATTAGATAGCGAAGGCACAAAGGCGATCAGCGCAGGGACGCGACGCACATTGGGCGCTGTTTTATTAACTCTAGAGCATTGCGCTGGATATGAAGGGAAACGCAGCAAAAGACCGCAAAGGAATGTCGGGCCAGCTTGCTTGACTCCGACTCAGCGAAATTTGCACCTATACCGATCTGAAATCGGGCATTGCCGGGGCATGTAAAAACAACCGTTAGAAGGCGCGTATGAGCTTGGTCGCTGAGCGTTTATGCAATGCTTTTTCTTTCAAAAGTATCTCCAGCCTGGCCTTTCTTTCGACCAGGGGACCCGTGCAACTCGACAACTTTTTGGGAGCCAACGCACGGAAATGTCACCCAAGATGAGTCAGTCCTTTCGCGACTGTGCTTTTTCTGCGATACATAGAGGACAAAGTCAAAAGTGGCATATTTCCGCCCGTGATTCTAGCGCTCAATCGTGACGGACGAATCATGGGGTCACTCGCGGGATATTTTGACGCTGCTATAGTTGAAGACGTAACGAAGTTTTTGAGAATATCAACGTGAGGACTACATCGGTCACCCAGTGTTATAAAGCATACCTTTTAAATTATAGCTCAATCATGCCTGCGAAAAAAACGGCACTGAACTCGCCAAATAACACAAATACCCCATACACGGGCACGCTTAACAGCAGTTACGGTTAACTACAGTTATCACACTATACTTTTGTACAACGTTCTGTGGCTACGCAGTGAAGGCTATAATGATGGGCGCCCGTGTTTGTGCGCATCTTGAGCGTCAATGAAAGCTGCGCACGTGCATTTTTCAGTCCATCTGGGATAACTGTCCGAGAGTATGCGGAGAGAAAGTCGGTCTGCCTCTTGCGCAGGGGCTGCGGTGACGTCAGAAGGACGCCGAATTCTGATTGGCTCTGATTGGATAGGTAGTGGGTTGACCTCAATGCTAGATGCCTCGAGGTCTGCACATTATTATTATTTTTTTTTTTGGAATCAGCCAATAAGTGCTCTGCGTTCTGACATCTTCGCAACCCCTTTGCAAGAAGCAGACGAACATAAGCCCCCGACCCGGTGAATTTTACAGCGATAGCAGTTAGTCGTCTGTGCCCCAGTTTCGTAACGGCGTGAGCGTAGACGAATTCAGTTTGTCCGCTAAATATAACGGAACAATGGGCGTCACGTGACCAATGCGCATGTACAGTTTCCCCGCTAAATTTAGCGTAAAACTTAATGTCAAGTGACCTGACGTCACGGGACCTACAGACAAATCCAGGTTCTCCGCTAAATTTAGCGTAAAAATATACGTCCCGTAACCCATGCACCGATTCAGTTTGTCCGCTAAATTTAGCGGAAAAATACACGCCGCTTGACCAATGTACCAATTGAGTTGCCCCTCTCAATTTGGCGGAAAAACGGATGTCACGTGACATGACGTCACGGGCTCTACAGACAAATACAAGTTCTCCGCTAAATTTAGCGGGAAAATTTACGTCACGTGACCAAACAATTCCGTTTCTGCACTAAATTTGGTGGGAAGACACGTCACAACCTTGATGTCTCGGTCTAAACGCCTCACGTCGTGTGATCGTCGCTCGATCTTGAACTGCCCGCAGATGCAGGGGATGTAACCGCTGAGGGTATATGGATAAAAATGCTTAGAAACGGACGTCGTGCGAGAGTTTGTTCCCAGTGTTACGTTTTACCGAGTAACAATTCCCGAAAATCTACGGTGGCCTTGCCATCACTGCGTGGTCGACAGATGCAGAAGTAATTTTAAGCATAAGAACAATCGCGGAAAGAGTGCTATAAGCACAAAAAGTTGCAGCGCAAGTGTGACTGCAATGTTATTGAGCTTCAAATGTTCCTCAAGGATTTTTATTGATGAAGTTAGCCGATTGCAAGCTTGAATCGCGATGGCTTTGTATCAGACTCATGGTCACGTTTATGATCACGATTACTTAGTTTAAGGCAAGTAGATCGATTCCATCCCGGTGCTGGTGCTCCGATTTGGTTATCACTGCATATTAAGTTATTACTTCATGGTATGTGAAGGTTATGACAACGTCTACGTGTCTCCACTAAAGATGCAGCTATCAAATCCAGAGAGCTTACTTGGATTATATTCCTTCGTTGTGGGAACTCAATCAAACGCCCCACCGTCTTCGTCTTCGTTCTTTCGAGGGGGCAAGGTGATGGCCTGTCATTAGGCAGCTCGATGCAACTCGCCAAGTTCCAGCTAAGTTAATGTAGAGCCCACAATAGCCAAGTCTAGCCAATATCCCCCTATACCCACACCGCTGCTTACCCAGATAGCTGGGCTGCCACAACCAGCCGGTATTTCAAGTTTTAAGCCCCTAGACGGCGTCGTCAACCCGGAATTCTCAAGACGGCGGCGCCCTTAAAGAATAACAACAAAGCTCCATAGAGCGGTAACCGTGTTGAAGCTTAACTGCAGTTAAGGGTGACTTTAATGGTATCCGTGTAGCTAATGTATAAGTATTTTTAACAGGCAAACAGGACTATTACAGCCTTTATTAGGTGGGAGTATGTGAGTTACAACGGTCTTTAGCCGCTGCAGTAGCTTATGGGATTAAAGATCAAAACGCATGCGCGACAAAAAACTAATAGTTTAACGAAAATTAGAACACATAAAATCGATCTTTGCTATTTTCAAAAGACAGATATGCTTACTGCGAGTATATCAAACAAGTGATTTTATTTAAAAAAAATGTATATTTTCGATTGGTGTAGAAATTTATATTTTCGATTGGTGTAGAAACAAAATCCACGCATGCGTTGACCATTTTCTTTTAGTTTCGATTTTTTTTTGCTTTTTAGTAAGCCACAGTCGACATTTCTTAAGCTAGTAGTATCTCTTTTACTTGGAGCTTGATTATGCTCCGCTGCTTTTATTTTCTCGCACTAATCAACAAAAACACTGCAAACGCGCACGTTGGCCAGGTTCCCTAAAAAAAAAAACACATAAAAAACGCTTGCTTCAACTTCTTGCGAAGTTTCTGAATCTTAAAAGTGACTGTCACCGTTCCAGTCGACCGATTAAAAGCTGGGCGCGATGAAAATGTATGCGAGCCCAGAGATTTCCGGGTTAGGGACACGACTCTGCTTTTAAGAGAGCCACTTGGTCTCTATCCCATGTTCAATAAAAAAAATTAAAAACATAATGCTTAAATATAATTTAAAGTTGAAAAAAGAAAGTGATAGGGACGAGGTAGAGACTCATTAGAGTTTCATCCCATGGGCTACGGATTTGCGAATGTTACGGTGATGTCTAAGAGCTATACGATGTTTCCAATTTAGCACTATGTCAGCACATATTCTTTAGAATGTTGTTATTTCGTTCATTATGAAGCCGTTCAATTAAAAAAAAAGATTAATTTAAAGTAGCTTACCACGAGTGGCAGTTTCCTAAATAAGCTTTTTTTTTTTTCTTTCTTTCTTCGGTAAGTTACGAACTGCAATCTTGGCTCAGACTCCGTTTCGGTATAAATCGGCAAACGGCGACGGCTACTGCCCCGGCGAGCCAATGGCAACGTCATAATGAGTCACGTGAGCGTGGCTCCGATAATCTCATTGGCTCTCTGAAGTCGTAAGTTTGGTGTCAGCCATCTTGTATGTTGGTGCTCCTCAGTGAAGCCTTAAAGGCTGTACATTTACTTCTATACTTTGTTTCAGCTTCCGTCCGAGCGCAGCCAAAGGCTAAGGGACGGTTCGCAACATCGAGGAGAGCATTCCTACGCACCACAAAGTAGTCCGCAAAAGGAATTTTCTTGTTTTAAATAACTGGTTTGTGCGTAAACATTGCGCAATATTCCAGATGTGTACTGTTCAGAATGATTCACGACAAAAGGAATTAAACATCCAAAGTTTATGTTTTTATTAATATATGTAAATGCATGTTGTTTGGTGAAAACACGTACATCCGCTGGCAACATGGCTGCAGCGGCGCCAGCGCTCTGTTTTTCTGTGTGATTTCGTTCCCGTAATAGCCGAATGGTGTGCTTCGCTCCTTTCCTCGGAGAGTCGCTTCAAAACGTCCTGACGTATTTCCGCAAAGACACCTTTGGGCGTCAGGCGCGAGAGGTCGTGATGAATGTCTACTTTCAAATTCGGCAGGAGACTCTGGCCGCGTCGTACCGCGAATGCGTTGTAAACAAGAAAAGCGTTCGGACCACTAGAATTCGCTGATACACGGCGAAATCAGGGCACCCCTTTACTTGCCGATCATATTGAACGCCGAGAAGCAGGTGGAAATGATTACGCCTCGAGCCCTGCTATATCCAGAGAATACAAAGAAACATCAACGGCCGGGTCACCTTGCAGTGTGTACTCACATCTCGAAACTATGGCGAACAGGTGGAAAGCTCGGACACGGACGCCAGCGGCTAGCCTACGTACTGACATCCCTTGTGAATAAATTTCAGAACGTGAAAGGGCACTTTTTTAACCTGTAGAAGACGATACCGTTGATACATCCGTAGCAGACAAAATACTCGGCGAGCGCGGGCGGCGCGGACGACCAGCGGCGCAGCGGAGTGATACAAAAGTGCAGGCGGGATCGCGTGACCTACTGCCGGCGTGTGATTGGCTCCGGCCAAACGTAGCTTTGGCTGCGCTCGGACGGAAGCTGAAACAAAGTATAGAGACGGTCTGTGGAACTTAAGTATGTGCATGCAGCATTGTGCGCAGCCATGATTATTGATAAAATATTTTAAGTTATTTTCAGTTGAAAACAAAATTTCTATTTGGAATACATTTTAGCGCTCAAAAAACAGGGACAAAGAGGCGAGAAACAGACAGCACAGTGCGCTACTAACAACTGATTTTATTACGTGAAACGACACTTTTATACCATCTGAGTTTCTGATTTTGCTCCATCACTAGCCAACCCGGTGCCAGGCCGCGTCATTGAGGAACGCATGCTCCTTGTCCAGTAAATCAATTGAGGCCACGCTGACACATGCTGCACCACCCTTCCTAATCTCATCTGCCTCGATTATCTCCCTCACAGTTTTTTCCTTGTGCCGTGCCAGAATCTTGCTCTTGGAAAACAACGGCAAATTTCTAGTTTTTGATCTTCCTTTTCTCCCCAGTCTCGGGTTAATTTAACATGTTTTTTGTTTTCCAGTAAAATGTATTGCGAGACAAAACGTCGTACATCTTCTGAACATTATCAAAACAAGTGAAATATTGTTGTTTGACAAGATTATTTTGTAGAAACCAAACGCTATAAAAACTTTTGTTTCTATTCAAATTACTACAAGAGGAACAAAAGCACCATAGCAACATACACAAGCCAAGAAAAGAGAGGTCATGCACTAATCGACTAGTAGATAAAAACGCACGCTAAGTCGCCATTGATATCACACAAAATAAATCCACCATTGCGGTAAAATCAAATGTGAACAAAATAATGTCAAAAACTCGGAGATTAAACCAAAAAAAAGAACTTAGACACAAAATCGATATTGAATTGTTCTATCTTTTTCTTTCTTTTTGGGCCAGGGTCCAACAAAAGGCGCACCCCTCCTCCATTTTTTTTTTGTTTGGTTTTATTTACAATGATTTTTGAGTTTTAACTCACCGTGGTTCACCCGACAAGAAGAGCTCAATACTTAAAATCTCTAAACACGGGTTCGGCTCATCACTACGAATCCCGCACATTCAGCCGTCAAACTGAAACAATTGCGCGTTTTGACTTTTACGAAGTTTGCTGGGGAAAAAATACGCCGAAGACACTTAAGACTGCTTACGTGTAGGTATGCGAAAGCATTATAGTCCCCAGGTGAAATGCTTCCAGTAGCGTTCCTACTCTTATTAAAGTTGTTTCTGCCAGTGTCGTATGCGGTGTGTGCGATGTGTGTGTTCCTTTTGCTTGAGCTGTCGTCCGGAGGTGACATCGCGATCCTCCACCGCGCAAGCGCGGCGCCATTGCCAGCTCCACGGCTTCCATGACGAAGCATTTGCGTTGCTGTGCTTTTCTTTGTGTTTATTTTGTTTTTTGGGCGCGTCCGCTTTGACCTTGAGCGCCCCGCCGGCTACCGTGACGAAGCATTTGCGTTGTTGCGCTTTTCTTTGTGTTTTATTTCTGATGTCGTGCTTGATGATGTATTTTTTTTTTATCTGCGATCACAACGCCGCCGGCTTTTCGCATAACGGGGTAAGTAAGGCTTTCGCCTTAACAACAAAAAACAAAGTACTCACGGTTGAGCATCAAAGGTATAAATTGGCACATAGAAGTGTTAGCAGGAATAAATGACCACCTGCGTACTTTAGTTAAATAAGGGTATTAATAGCACTACATAATACCTGTTAAACCTGTTAATGGTTACAGGTTTGTATACCCAGCTAGCCTAATTACTCTGCTCTCAAGTTTCACATTAAACCTTTTTTTCACCGTCTTGAATTGGGGTGTTCACATCCTCTCACAATATCTGCACAGCCGCTCTGAAAAGTAAATACAACCCCCCTGCGCCGAAAAAAAAAAAAAAAAAAGAAGACTTTTGCTGCAATACCGTTTATTGGCGAAATACAAGTTGAGTTAGAATACGCATTTTAAAGTTCTTACAGGCGCATGATGACAGTCAAGTTGTCTGACTATCGAGGTTGACCTATATGATGTAAAATGTCGACATCGATTTAAGTTTTTCATTTCTTAAAACTACATAGCTTTAAAAAAATAGAAATGCATGTTTGTTGGTTCCCTAAAAGGTGTCCTCAGTGCCACGAAACATTATTTCTTAGCGCTGAAGACGAAGCAATAAAAACATTCTAGAATTTATCCTAACTCTTAAATCTCTTATGCAGCTATTCCGATCTTTATTCAACTAAACAAGACTTGCTACGCTTGAGGGCTTCAATTTGACTGACACCCACCATTTCACATAAAAGACGACTAAAAAAAGAAAACGTAGAAGCCTTCAATATAGGCAATGAAATAATCAAAATAAGCAAGAATTAATGTTCCTCCTTGCAAAGCAAACAATATCCCGAACCGAAAGTGGGAACGTCGAAAGCACAATCTTCATCACTGTAACACAAAAAAAAAAAAAAAAAAAAAAAAAACATAATTTGCAGAGTTGTTGCCCCGCAGGGCTGTGTAGCCTTACCTCTCCGGTCTCGTCTTAGAGACGTCGCTCTTAAAACAAAGGCTCAGCGTTGGACCGATCCGGCCATCGCTCAACGTCACCAAGTTTGTGCACCCCGGTGTTTGCAGATCAGCTTTCTTCTAAATCTCTCTCAACCAACCCCCCTCCCCCCCTCCCCCCCCCCCCCCAAAAAAAAAAAAAAGTATATATATATGAATATCTATATCTATATATATATTGCGCAAAAGGCAAGAAAGGTTAGATGAGAGCCATCCAAAGTAAAGTTGGACCTCCAAAAGCTGAAACCGTTCCTTCCTTAGAAAAAAGAAACCGTGTGCGTGTGTATAGACATGTGCACACGCAGGGACCAGCACACTCCGGTGAGGTGGATCAGCCGTTCGGAAAAGTACAAATAAAAGACAAAATGAGTATCGCAAATTTTGAGAGTTTGAAAGGCAACCGGCTGGCAGAGTGTCTCGCACGATTTTTTTATAGGATTAAAACAACAAAACAGTAAATCATAAAAAAGAAAGGAAAGTGTTGGAGTCATTCGGGGTATTTCGAGCTCGGATTACGATGCGACAAGTGCGCACCGTGCTAAGAAGTAGCGTGATTGAGTGAGATTGCGAGGAAGATGGCGGAACGTGAGCAGAGAGCGGGGGTCTTTCCGATATTGTAATTAGACGAAGGGAAAAGAAGGGATGGGACGCTGGAAGAAACATACCTTGTGAAAGAAGGATGATGTGTGACCCGCGTCAGTTGGTCGGTCGCGGCGGAACGTTTGGGGGAAGAACCCAGTCAAAGCGTTGTATTGCCTTTACGTACCACTGGCGGAGTGGTCATCACGTGTAATAAATGGTGACAATGTAACCGCAGGAGTTTTAGGAGGCTCGTTTTCATCGAAAACTTGAAGAGTTTTAATATCGTTGTCCAGTAATATGATGTAAAATTGATCTTGTTAAAAGAAATTAAATTCAAGCCTAACAAACGGGACATTTTGAAAGGTGTAGATATTGGAAGAGACATGAAAGACGAAAACCTTGAAAATGTTAAAAAGAGGGGGAAAAAATATACTTTCTTACTTTAATCAACGTGGCTGTCTACTTTATGCAAACAAACAAAAAAATCAAAGAACGCACACGCAGTACTGAACATACGAGTTAGCTTTATATTCTGAAGGCAGAAGTTGAGGCTTAGAAAAAAGTCAAAGCCTTTCTGACCATCTTTTTTTTATGAGTATTAAATCAGGTTCTAAATGCTTTTTTTTTTTTTTCGGGGATTTTCATTTCGATGCTGTAGTTTACGCATACACATAACATTACATTGATTGTTTCATCACTTGCACTTTGTAGTTATGGCCTAATCGATACGATGAACAAAAAAACAAAAAATAAACAAAGATAATAATAAAATTCGCGTATGAGTAATAGCTAGTTGCATTTGAAGAATGACCGCCTCTGTCCGCCATTTAAGAATACGTGAAAGGTGAAAAAAAAAAAAAAGATTTGGATCAAATGCGTAGATCGCGGAGTTTAATGACAGGGAGTCTTCGTTCCGCACTCTTATCTCTATGTTAATGCGAGCTCGAGCGATGCCCCCTTATCACTACATATGGAGCGACCCTGAACGATCAAATAGAATCGCACCGTATACCAAAAACAAGCAACAAAACCAAATCGAAAGCGCTCAAGTACCATTTGCAATATGCTCTCAGCTGCGCTTCAGAAGTTTTTAAATTAGAACGCCCCTCCTAATATAAAGAATAAAAATTTCACGATTACAAGATTTTAATTTTTGAACCCAGCTTCAAGTGTGTTACGTCATTACGAGAGGGTCGTAAAAAAATGCAGAAGGTCGATCATATCGTTGATAACATACAGACGGTCGAACTGAAAAACTTATTAAAGATGGCAAAAACAGAAATACAACTACGCCGCACCGAACGAAAGTCAGACGTATAATGGACTGGTCACCCAGCTTATCATGAAGTGGACTCAACCTTGGCCAAAAAGAGGTCTTTCAAATCTAACAATCTGGCGCTTTCAAGCCGATCTTTTTTTTTTTTTTTGTCCTTTTTTTAAAGGAGAGACGCGTCTAAATTTAAATTCCAAGCAAGTTTAAAATGATAATAATAACAATAAAATACAGAAGACGCATTGAGTATATACGATGGCTTCTGCTTGGTTTTGTGCGAGTTCGTGCCCACTGACTCGTTTCATCTAAAAAATTGATTCGAAGAAATGTCGCGCGCCATTCATTCATTCTTCTATTGACACTATAAGACTCTGAAATGCGATACCGCCCGATGGAAGTATCCTGCAAGAAAAACATAATACACGCTCAAAACACACACACACAAAAAAATAAAAACACACACACACCTTAAGATGCTTACTTTGATGAAACAAAATTTCTAAGCTGAGCAGTCCGCAATCCGAAGAAGCGTCCTTTTCGGGGATGGTCCGAATTAATCTAAGTATAAATAAAGTTCGAAAATCGATATCAGATTGTGTGTCTGCGTTTGTGTAAAAACGAACGAGTCGGGTAGTGGAAACGACACCTTTGCTGCTTTGCGAACGTTCGAAGAAAGCCCGCTTTTGAAAATCGGCAGAACGCCATTTTCTGCTAGTTGACGGACTTTTTTTTTTTGTCTTTCTGGTTTTCTCAAAAGCGCTCGCACTTGCTTCAATGTTTCGATGTCGGTTCGGTTGAATGGAGCCCCGGATCTTTCGCTCGCTTCACTCGCAAAAAAATAAAACATAGACTAAAAAACTGACGGGTTTCGCAACTCCAACTACGGATTATAAAAGTTGATAAAGCAAAAATTGCAAAAAAATAAATAAATACGGAGCGGCGTTGGAGAAGGAGGAGCTGCCGAGCAGTTTAAGTCCATGAATCGCGTCGAAAATCTTTTTAAAAGACAAGTTGACTCACCTTTAGAAATCTCGCTCCTCATCGTTTGTGTTATCCCCCCAAACCGGCAAACGTTTCGCCCCCAAAAAAGAGACTAGTCTCTCTCGGAAAAAGCGGACGAGACGCGACGGATATACATATAGAAGTGAAACGGTTTTGCCGTGGCCTTTCAACCTCTCCATTCGCGTTCCTTCCTGGATTCCCGAGCTTTATCCTTCCTGATTTTCTTAGCTGTTTTCATTGGAAGTTCTACTCGTGATTTTTAGCGGGGGAATTCAGCGCCGAGGTAGTTTCTTGATTTTGATGCGAGTCTATTGAAGTGCAACCGGTGACGCTGATGCTCGAAATCAGACTTGTTTAGGAGATCTCTCTAGTGCGCAGAAAATTTGGTTCGTTGCTTGCTGGTTTTATTCATCGTTATTTTTTTTTTTTGTATTTCTAAATCTCTTTTTAAAGAGCTGTGAGTGTTTGTTTTCTTCTCGAAGTTGTATGAAACGAGAAAATTAAAACGAAAGAGTGTACAGACGCCTATGGAGGGCGCACATCATGAAATATGAATTTATAATTTTTTTTTCTTTCTTTGAATTTGGTACAGGTTTAGTCGGTACTGCATGGTTCGGGCTATTGTCGCGATGTCTTGATCCTTGAAGCTTAGGCTGAAGACGGAAGTATGTATGCGTTCAGTAGATATCTTGACGCGCGATATATGTAAATCCTTGATTAGCCTTCAATTCCCCAAGAACCGGTCCTTAGTTAGTCTTTGTTATGAACATACTTGTTGGAGGAAGGCGTGGCTTTAAAAGAACGGCTTTACCGCATTGAAGGGGTGCGCAGTGATGTAATTGGTACTCGGTCTGATAAAGTAGAAATGAGTAGACATATCTCGGGACACATGGAGAGGCTTACATATAGATGAGTTTGTTAAACAAAAAAAAAAAAAAAAAAAAAAAAAAAAAAAAACGGCAGTACAAACATTCTTGTGTCAAGACGCTGCTTTACAATTACATCGACGCCATGCCTGCGTTTCAATATTAGTGGGCAACGACTGTAGCCGCAGGAAAAACATACGTCTTCCCTGCTTAACCCTTCAGATTACTGCATATTTTGATAGACAAGAAGGACAGAACAATCGCGAAACGCAGTTGTTGAAGATGCAAACAGTCGAACAACCACACCTAAAGGGTCGGATAACCGGGACATCAAATGGCCTTTTCGTCGATAGTTTTCAGTCCATCGACAAATAAGAAAGAGTACTTGGCTTTCTATGAACATCAAATAAAACCTCGATGATATTATGTTTAAGTGCCAACGCGGCTGTAGATCTGTGGGGTGTCCCTCGCTTGTAAAACGTGCCGGACAAAAACGGTGCCCGCACATAGGAAGTTCAATCTTTCACCAATTGTGCACTAAACAGGTCAAGTTTACCATGTAAAAATTCAAAGCGTAGTCTTTTTTTCATGAAAAAAACAAACAAATATGAGAACTAAACACTTGCCAAAGTCAGCGTTGGCCGCGTTCGCAGGCGACCGACTTAGCGACGCTAATTACTTGTGGCGCCATCACCCGATAGCCGTAGCGAGTGGGCCACGAACCCCGTTGACTGCTCGATAACCCTATCGGCAGATGGCGCCACAAGTAATTAGCGTTGCAAACTCGGTTGTCTGCGAATGAGCCCAAATATTACTTTAACGAGTATTTTGCTCTCAATATTTTTTACGAAGTTTTACGCAGTATTGCTGACCTCAGTGCACATTGAGGAAAGTTAGAGCTTTTTTTTTATTGTGCATGCGCCGATTTTTCCAGCTTGTTTTACATCCGAAAGTTCGCTCGGGGCACTCTTTATATAGTCAGATGGCAGCTTAAGAAGCGCAGGGCGTGGCGACTCCATGTCATCTTATTATCGCTCCTCGGCCTACCAGATTACGTGATCAACCAATGAGATCGCATAAGAACGTATCCCCGAAGCAAGAACCTTGTATATAACAGGAAGTTTTAAAATAACGTGCGCAATTTTAGTGTACGCTAGCGCTATATTTAGCGCTCGCGTTAGCGCGCGCGACGCATGAGAGTTTTAGAATAGCGTTTCTCCACCGCGACGCAAAAGCCCAAGCATCTCGCGCTTGCAGCACCACCAAAATACAGTAAAAATATTTTTTTCACAAACAAAATGCTGTAACTTTTGAAAAAAAAAAGAAGTTTTTTGGTCCATAGTAACATTTTACATTTGTTTAAACGGGAGAATGCGACGCGAGCGGTCGACCGGTTGTGTCCGCATGCGTCGCCTCGGCAAAAGAGGTCTCGTGTACCGACCTTCGCTGATAAATGTTCGCGCGTCGCAAGCATCAAGTTGCCGGTGACCGTTGCCCACCTCACTGGATTTTCCAAACCGAGTGCAATGCCGTCCCGTATTGAAAATCGCAGCAGATATCGTCCTGTGGTCCTGGTGGGGGCCGCCATTTTTTAACTCTGCTCGTCTTGACGTTAGTCATCATATCATTACGAATCCACTTGGAGGAGCGCAAAGACTCCGCGTACGCACGCAATTTCCGAAAGACAGCGCACGCAAAAAGCGAAACGTGGTTAGCGTTCGGCACATGCCCAGTGGCGACTACAATATATTCCTTGCGTACGCAAAGCTTTCATTTCATTTCATTTATTATACCCTCAGGGCCCGAAGGCATTACAGAGGGGGAGAGCAACAAGAAGGTTAATGCAAATAACATAATACATATTTAGACACACTCAGTAATAAAGTAATTAGTTATTGTACTTTTAAAAAGCTCAGAGTCCGTGATAATGGCGATCGACCGGGGAAGGTGGTTCCACTCCTGGGATGTACGGGGAACGAAAGATGAATAAAACGTGGTCGTGACAGAGTTAGGAATGCCCACCTTATGTTGATGATCAACGATGATTTAGCGTGCGCTATTCTAAAACTCCCTAATAAGCCACACTCTGCGCAACTGAAGATGTCGGTGACCACAGCCGGACTCAAACTCGTCCATTGGCTGTGGGTGTCACTTTACAGTACGGTTATACGCACGACGGTAGAGATAGTGCCACAATATATGGACGAGCACTCGGTGTCCAAACTCTCGTCCCTTCCAACCCGCGTGTGGGCGAAAAGGGGGGGGGGGGGGTCACAAATATTTGCGCAACTTTAATAATAGCGCGGCCGGGCGTCTGATCAGGTACAATTTATACGCGAGACGTGAGCTCGAACGCGCGCACGAGATCAGGTTGCCTGTGTGTGCGTACGTGTGCGTGTGTATGGGAAGCCGTGCTACGTTAAAAAAAGGGGACGGGGAGCAACTTGCATGCGGGGTCACGGATTCTCCCTCCCGATGATTCCCCAATTTTTACCGGGGGTGGAAAATGACCGAAAGGGTCTGGAAGCGGACCTTGCGTGACCGCTCACGGTCTCAAACAAGATTATGCCGCCTCAAACTCAGCGCGGGGTCCGAGATTGGTCTCTCTCTCTCTCTTTTTCTAACCTCTCTCTCTCTCTCTCTCTCATTCCCACTTTGGGGAGAGCCGGGATAGGACGTGGCCGCTGATATGAGAAAAGACAAAATAGAAAAAAACAACATTTTAGGGGACCTTTTAGATTAAGGTCACTTAAATCGAAGGACGCGGAAATTGTGTTTTCTTGGGTCTGATGGAGAGCCAGCGTCTAGAATTCACTTTGGTCGTCACGGCGTTTGAACCCCGAAGACGCGTATTCGAGTCGATCAAGTCGGGCGCTCAAAATAGATGTTCTCGTTTTAAATAAATGTAGTCTTCGTATCTAAAATTTTAGGCAGGTACTCTTTACAACAAAAACAACAAAAACGAAATGAACAAGCCCTTGCGTTTTTTTTTTTCCCTAGCTGAGCACTTATGCTGTTCAACACCGCAATTTGTAGAGAGAGAGAGAGAGAGCTCCGTAAACGATGAGTCCGGAAATAGGTTTCGAGTTCAACGATGAAGTCCGCTGCGGTGTGACAGCATGAGGTTTTAGGTGGTCGCATCATGCACGCTCAGTGTAACGATGCAACCCTTTATGTATATATATATATAAACAATTTAAACATTGGTGGTTACGTAGACGTGGTACGTAGCAGTATCGAGAGAAAATAAAAAGGTGCTTGGGGATAGGCGACGCAGCTACTTTAACATAAAAGCGCTAGTAAATAAAAAATTTAACGATGTAGCCTGCACAAAAACGTAACATGAAGTTTTGGAAAACAAAGAAAGAAATATAAGTGTGCGGAAGATTAGGTATTAATTTACCAAGCACAAGGTTTTTCCTTTCCTTGGTTGTTCATTGCCACTGCAACGAAACCTTACAAAAAAAATACGATGATTACGCAATGTAAATAATGGCTGTATTGCCAGTCCGCAACTTTTATTGTTATATGATATATACCTTCTCAAAATAATGGTTTGCATACCAGCGAGCAAGAAAAAGTCCGACGCAACGACTTAGGGGAAAGCATTTGTTTGGATCAATCCCGGATAGCAGATATCGTTGGAGGTTGCCTCGTTTGACGTATAAATTTTGATCGGCTTAATATAATGATACTCGTTGAGTAGCCTATCTATAGAAGTAAGCAAGTACGTAGCAAATTTTCTTTTAAATGTACACTGCGCGACACTACTTGCCCAAACAAGCGATAGCCGTTTTTTTATCTTTTTTTTTTTAAATTAAAAGGCTGTAAATAAACCAACCATTGTGGTTTGAAGTGCTTAATTGGGGCAAAAACCTAAGCAGTGCAAATTCGGCCCAGTTTGTACCAATTTTGTTTTTAAGCTGAATGGAAAGCATCGATGTCATGTGTGTGCTAGCGGTATCGCGCAGTGCATGTCTCATAGTCGTTTCGATGTCACAAAATCCTTTTAGAAAAAGTAAAATTATCGTAAAGCGTAAATTGAACCAGGTCAAAAGGGATGGAGGGATAAATACAAATAAAACATGCTCAGTAACATAATGGTAGCTTCAATGACAAACCTGGTATCCTGTTGTGTGAACCTGGCCAGTTGCAAGCCTAAAATAGCAACAACAACAACAAAAAAAGTATTGTTTTCCTTCTGCTCTTGTCTTTTAGTTTTGAACTTCAACTTGAAAGTTATTATACAACTGTGACCGCTGGAAGGCACTTTTCAATGGCATGATCTTCCATCGGGGAAGTTGTCCTAATTATCTACAAAGTCGCCGTGATATCTTCTGTTTGCGGACCATTATAATGTAAATGTTAAATCGCAAAAACATACATGGCATTTCGCGCGCCACTGATGGTTCCAAAACGACAGGGCGTCGCTAGGCAACATCATCAAGTTATCACACTGTGGCCAATGAAACTGCACCATTAACCGTCGCTCCCAACACGTAAACAATCGCGAGGCGACGATCGCCGTCATAGTTAGCCACACCCTGCAGTTTCCAATTAAATAGTGACTGCATAAACAACCAACTCGCTTTATGGACCGCGTATAGCTGAAAACTTTTACTCGGTCCACGTCATTCAGTGATCACCGGCTAACTAATGAAACAACAGCGTTACTGGGCGCGAAAGACACGGAATCAATCGCCAAGGGGCCAACACCGACATGGTTAGCCACACCCTGCTCTTTCCGAACTAACCCTGGCTGTAAACAACCAACTCGCTTTATGGTCCCCTATATTTTCGACTTCTGCAAAATCGACGGCACCTTGCGGCTAGAACGACAGAGGGCTGTGACGGCAAGTTCGCTCGCCAGCCGTCTCGAGCGAATCAGGTATTCACAGCACCCGGCGCGGTCTAAAGACGAACCCGTGAATGTAGGTTCGAAAACACGCGACGAAAATCACCAATGGGCGTGATACGTATAGACACTCTCTAGCCTCTGACCAATATGGACATCTTCCAAACAAGCACTCTTCTCTGCATTCACGAGAAAGAGGATCGGACAACAGAACGACGTTCCCACAGGCCAAACATTTTTTTTTTCCTGCTCACGTGAGGGCGAATACGGTTCGGGCGTCGGCCGGCGGCGCTCCATCGCAGAGTGTACGGAGGAGAGCGAGAACTCGTCGGACACGGTCAGTGGGTTTCCCGAGGCAGCGCTGCCGGGGGGACCCCAACTGGCCATTCCGCCCAACTGGGTCCGACTTCCTCCGGCCACAGGCGACCCCGGCGCCTGGGCCCCCTTCCCCGCCACCGAGGAGGCGCTCTCCCCGCTCGCGTTCTCGGCCCCGGAACGAGTCGACCGAGTAGCTGCGCGCGCCTCCCTTTTTTTTTTTCTTTTTAACCTCCCAATCTCATAATATTTCTTTCCGTCTTTCTCTTGCCCTCCTATCTCTCACGTGCTTTCTCTGCCACTTTGTCTGGTCCTCACTCTGTATCTCATTCGCTCTATCTCTCTCTGTCGCTGTTTCTTCTGCTGGCAATTTAGTTCATCGTATCTGTCTTTTTTTCCCCAGTCCTTCCCCTTTTTCTTTTTTTGAACTTCCCCGTTTCTCTTTTTGCCCTTCTTCTTCACTATTTCTTAAACACTATTTAAATTTGGAGGAGCATGTACCGACCTGCGGTCCTGTATTACTACCGCGTGATGCCCTACACCGCCTACTGAATAATCAAAGCACTTGAACAGCCTCATTCGTCTAACTACATGTATCGTCATCGCACTCGGATGTCGTCAAATCAGCAACAGACCTTTTGCTAAAAATCTCAAAAAAAATCGGCGCGTCCTCCTCGCCTCCGCACCAAACCCCGTGACACCAAAGAGTGAGAGAATGGGCAGCTACTCGCCTGCATTCCGCGGCTGGCCTTGCATTTTCTACTTTACCTCCGTCGTGTGCAAGAGCCGGCTTTGTACAGGCCGTTCCTGGTATTTTTTTGCGACGCCGCCACAAGCGGCGCTTCACGTTCGACACCTGAACTATGGGCCTGAGCCCAACGTCGAGCGTCTTTTCGGCGCGTTCACCGAACACGAGGCCCTCCGAACGCTGGCGCAACGCTCGTGTCCGGTTCTCTTTCTCCTCTTAGTGACGTCGGAAAGCTAGTGCACGGACTTTGATTATTCTAGGTAGTGTAGACGGTGTAAGTTAGAAAGACACCATGTTGGCTGTAGTACTGCTCTGGCTAAGTTTGTAATCCGCACCGTGTGACGGTGTTGCTATACCCCAAATACAGACTAAATTCACGCTGTCTAAACATCTAACGAGTAATTTGTTTTTGTTGGTTTCTTCTGATCACGTCTAATTTAAACCACATAACAACAAAGCGATAAAAAAGCAATAAAAACACTTTGCTACAAAAACAGAACATAAAAAAAGGAAGTGTTAGAAACGGCTTCTGAAGCAGAGCAAGCAAAGGTAAAAAAAAAAGACAAGAAAAACAGAAACAAAGGTGCCACCTAAAGCACATCTACAAACGAACCGGGAGGAACCCAAACGGGGTCATAAAATACCAAAGGAACAAAAGAAAGAGGAACATGTCAGAGGAAGGAACGAGTTTCTTTGCTGTAAGAAAATTACACAGAAAAAAAATAAAGAAAGGTAAAGCTCGATAAACGGCAATCGAAATAATTGCGATCCTCGACTTTGCTCCAAAACGACTTGGCTCATCAGGGGAACAATAGACCGATCTCACCGTCGACGCTAAGACGTTGGGAGGTGCCCGTTCGTTTCGTTCTTCCCTTTTTTTCTCTCGGTGAGTCTTTAGCTTTCCGTTGTGGCGTGATGTGAAAAGAAGCATCACGGAGCGTCGTTGTCGTCGTTCCTGTCCGTTCCCTCCAAAGATGACGAAGGAAGGAAGTGTCCCAATAGACGGGCACCCGGAGGAGAAGAAGTGGAACCGGAAGTAAGGCCAATCCTGAAGCACCATTTTCTTTCTCTTCTCTCTCTCTCTTTCTCCCCCTTTCTCGGACAGTTGTCGCTGCTTCTGGATTCCGAGGCTCGTTCGGGCGTCGCGATTTCGGCGTTACAGCGGTTCCGCATCCCGTTACCTCTTAAAGTTGAGGAAAGTCTGTGGTTTCGTCTCGGATTTCGACTTTCACTGGATTATGGTTGGACGACGGCTGGCTCGGGGATGCCGACGATGACGTCACGATGCTTTGGACAGATAACAGGCGGCAGAGAGGCTCGCAGCATGCCCTTTGCCAATCGCTGCACGTATTTTTTTTCTTTTTTGTCTAGATGATTGCGGTTTATGTTTAGTTTTGCCCAAGTTAAGCGCGAGAATTAAATTCACGGGACAAAAAAGCTGTATAAGTCCGCTTCTCACTCAAATTTCTCGAAAAGTGCTTCAGCTTGCTTTATAATCTGTCAATGACTATACACAAAAGCGGAGTTCTCCTGTGCTATTCGAGCACGTGTTTGTGGTCCCCGAGTTTGGAGCGTAAACTTGTTAGCGCTCCGCGAGATCGTGTCATTAAAATATGTTGCTATCCACCGTACCCGACCGTTGGGGTATCTCAAAGACGTTGACAACAATCTATGAAGAAATGTAATCAAGTCATATCAAGATAATGGCTGGAAAGTGGGGCGTAACTTGCTGTAAGTTGCTGAGTGCCGAAAAGCCGGGATGCTGACGTCATGTTCCTGTGTATGGTCTTGCGCAATCACCACCTTGCATTATAGTTAAAAGAACACATATAAGCGGAGTCATATCTACAGTGCTAAAAAAACACTTTTTTAACAAAGGATAATTCTAGCAATATTACGAGAAAGGTTAAAAAATATGCGCGTCACAAAAAAAGAAAAAGAATTAGGAGGTATTGCGTGCTTTTTTATTTGATCGCGCATTGCTAGTCTTGAACCACATTCTTCTCAACAGATTCACTTGAGTTACTAAACAAACAGGCAGGCACACTTGAAAGCCGACTGAACACACGCCCATGCACCCACGCTACCGGACGGGGAGTGAAAAAAAAGACGGAGGGTCCACCCGCTTCAAAACAGAATTATCGCGGCTAACCGGACGCAAATCGTTTCCATTAAAGCATCCACTTTCCCGACACAATCCCCCCAACTCGTGGCCCCGAGAAAGAGCGCCGACAAATACACCGTACTCTCCGAAAGGAAGAGAGCGGGGGAAGAAAACCCTTTTCTGTCACTCCCAGAAACAATCGATCAGAACCCAGCGGCGGAGCCTCCTCCTCCCGTAATACACGTATACAATATTAAACTACCCGATGATAAAAAATACTAAAACCGAACTGAAGATGGAGTAAAAACCAGCGGCAATCCCCTTCTCCTCGAGTAACAAAGGGTCCGGGGTTTCCATCAAAGCCAGCCGCGGGAGCGCACGCGCGAGCGCGTATGGAAAAGCCTCGCTGCCAACAACGTATAGCCTCGGCGCTGCAGGCCGCTCGCTCGCTAAACACCGCACTCGAGCCTCCCGCTCGCACGCACACACACGCACAGTGTGTTCCCATCTCCGCGTGCTTCGATCCCATCTGCCTGCTCCGGTGGGTTCGGACAATCCGGCGGCGAGCGATGGCAATCCCGACCAATCTCGGGGACACGTCGTTCGTTCGCTAAAGCTTGCGGGAGAGATCTACATACGTCGCGAGGGAGCGACGACAAAGCCCCCTCTTCCCTTACGCGAGCGAGGCGAACAGCCGAGCAGTCCCTCGTCGGGGAGACGCGCGCCGGTGCGCGCGGGGCAGGCTGCCGAAGCGAACAAGAACACGATAGATTTTGGGACCCCGACGGCGAAAAGGGCTAGACTGTACGCTGCCTTTAGCCCTAAGCTCAACCACCCTCTCTCTTATCACTCAACCCCGCTCTCTGCGCGTGGGTGAGGGGAGAGAGTGTGATCACGTGGTGAAATATAGACGTATGATTGGTCCAGCCAACGTTGGCTTCCAGCGTGCTTTCAGCTTAGGGGTGAACAGTGAATGGTGCCTATGCGACGGAGCAGGGGTGTCCGTCCGGAGACGATCGAATGGGATGAATTTAAATCCAGCTCCCGCGAAGGATATACGCCGCACTAATTCCAAGTTGGTTGTCGGTTGCAAGATGAGCGAGATAAGCTTGGGAAGCATCCGAACATTAGAAAAAAAAAAAAAAAAACCTGTACTAGAAGCATTTAAACGAAAGTCTTTTTTGGTTTATTCGAAGTTTCCTGGTCGATTCTTTATACTAAGTACTTGGGGTCCCTTTCAACCAAAATAAACGCGTTCGCTGGGCGTTAGGGGCGTTTGCCTCTTCGCTGTTGTTTTCGTTGCGAAAAACAAAAATGGAATCGCCTTGTTTTGTAGTTCTATCTCGTTTCGCACATCATCTGCAATGTGCGATCAATGCGCATCTATTTCAGTTGTGCGTTTTCAGCCAAATAAGTGTTGTTTCGTCGCAATGATCTAGATTCTTCAGTTGAGGCAATTTATTTTGCACACATTGGTTCCAGCGGGACTTAGAGTTAGGTATACATGGGATTTAGCATACGAGCCTAGCTATACTGTTTGCTAACGTGTAATCAAATCAAATAAATGAAATCACCTATTTTTATCCGGAAGTAGAGATGCCGGAGCCACGGACAAAAAAATAAATTTGTTGGCTTGCTACGTAGTATCCGTCGCGTGCCCTCTTATCTTTCGCCGAAAAGTGTAGTTTGATTCGCTTTTGTTGGTCGTCTTTTTATGGTTTAGAGACTTTGAATAAATCTACTAATGCAGTCGAATGTGCTAACCTGGGGCCTGCTTTTCAGTTGAAACGTCTGTTTATTGTGACTTCCAGCGCTACTGGCGCAAGGACAGACAGGGGAGAAAACACAGGACAATCGCTTAACTAACAAATGAATCTATTGAAAAGAAAATACATCTGACGCTGCTGCTGCTCGTGTAGGCATTTCAATAGAATCAGTTGCTAGTTCAGCGCTTGTCCCGTATTTTCTCCTGTGTTTGTCCTTGTCCCAGTCGCGCTGTAATTCACAATGAACTGTTACCAACTCGCCCAATTGTCTATTTTGCTAGATAACATGTGTTTAACACAAAATTGCGTAAGTATAAATATGGACAGTAAAAATAAAAGCTGGAACGTCGTGTTCGCACTTAGTGCTTCGCGGTGTATATTTATAATGCGTTTAAAGTGTAGAACATTTAGTCCGGTCAAAAAACGACAGGTCTAAATCTTTAGAATTGTCGTTTTCTGATCGAATAAGAAAAGCTTTTGACAAACGTGATTTCGAGTAGTTTTTGAAGTTTTGAGTCAAGTTTCGACGCGTTTGCGCGTCGCTCGATTGCGCGTGCTGCTCGCACGATTCGCCTGCACTCTCCAAACTATACGAAGTGGTGGAGAGACTGAGTTTGGCCGAGGTTGCGAGCGCATGCGGGGGAGAATCCTCTTTGTCAGCAAAAGGGGCCTCTCCCACTTTCCAAAACCAATTTATCTCCGGGCTGGCGCTCCCAATGGTGCCACTCTGAGGGCGGCACAGAAGCCGCGCAGAATCAGCTCTGTCAATACAAGCCGCGCAGTTGCTCAGCGCCTCTTCCCTTTTATCCCGCGAGCACCTTTTTTGGTATTGTTATTGGGAGCGTTACCCTCTCTTCTTCTTCCTGGTTTCAGAGCGTGCGCAGATAGTTCTGTGTGAATGCATCTCAATTCTGAGTTTCAGGATCAGCAGTGTGGGCATGTTCTTTTGTTTGTTCATGGGTGGCCGTCCACCCTATCTAATTCAAACATTTTAGCTTTACTGCTTGTGAGCTAGGAATTCAAGCCGCGTCTTTCACAACTTTGACCTTGCCCCTCTCTAGTTTTCTTTGTGCTCCAGTAGGCACAAAACACTGCTCTATTCACTGGAGTACTTGCGACAGCCAATTTCGCGGTCAATATGGATAGCGTTTTGTACTTTTGTAGAGGCTTCAGCTTGAATTCTTAGACCTTCTAGTTTAACTAAAGTATAGTTAAACTGTTTCCGCAGCGCAGTAATATATCATGAGCAGGGACTCGTGGTAGTCACCTCCAGCAAATACAGTTACTCTATGGGGAACCATTATATTGGACCTGCACATATCTCAGCTTCTTAGCTTATATTAGCTTGCATTGTCTATCTTATCACATCTTTACTTATCTTGCACTAGATGATGTTTACGTGTTCAGGCGAATGGACGACCTTTCCTGTTAGGAACTTAAGACTTCCGGTTTTGCTAGTAGCCCACACAGTGCTACGTGTTGTCATTAGGATTTGGAAGCCCAGTGTAATGTCGAAAAAATAAACATAGCCAAGGTTAAAGCTTGGGCTGATCTTTGACAACCTCAGCTGCTACAGCGTCTCTAGTGGCCTCTTAAAGGTGCCCTGAGTAGGTTTCTGAGATCGCCTAAATATGGAGATAACTAACTCCACTGCGATCTTTAAACATCCTAGAAATCCTTAACTCATAACAATGCACGGCCGATTGTCCTACTAAAAAAGAAATCAAATATTGAACACACCGAGGTCATCTCAGGTGGTGGCAAGGGCATTATTCCGGGAGCCAAGACGACATGCGACTATCAAAAACGCGACATTTGGTTGAGATTGCAAACGCTGTTAATACAAAACGTGTATGCTTTTGTCCACTCTAAAAAATGTCTGTGCGTCTACTTTCACGCAAAACACTCGGAGAGCCAATCACCGCAACGTACGGAGGCAGCTCAGCGAATAACGATGCGGGAACATCTGTTTAGACCAAAAAACGCAGTTTGACTTGTGACATTAAGCAATGCAAGCGTGACGTTTTGCATTGCTTAATGTCACAACTCAGTCTGCGTTTTTTGGTCTAAACATATGTTTCGGCATTGTCATTCGCTGAGCTGCCTCCGTAAGTTGCGGCGATTGGCTCTCCGAGTGGTGTGCGTGAAAGTAGACGCACAGACTTTTTTTAGAGTGTAGATGATAAAAGCAAATAAGACCGAAAATGTCACTTTTTCGTTGAGAGGGAACATAATAACTGCCATAAACGACTCAAAAAACAGCGCACTACTTTTTTATTTTTTTTGCGGGAGTGATGTGTCCGGTCATCAGCTCTCGAGTGCCTTAACGCTGGGTTGAATCGCAGACCGGGCTGTGTGGGCAACGAGCCGTGCGCATCCGAGATATCACTCCGCGGTTTTACCGGCTAGAGGCGCGAGGATCCTTCGCTTGCCATTGGCTGACAGTGGCCCTGGTTTCGGAACATGCTCCTCCCATCGCCGGAGATAACCTCGGTGTGTTGCGAGTTTGATTGCTTTTTCAATAAAAAAAATCGGCCATGTATCGTCAGCATTTAGAAATTTCTATGATGCTTAGAGCCAGCAGAGTGAGTTATTGCCTTATGTAGGCGATCTCAGAAGCCTACTCAGGGCACCTTTAAGGAGAATCGGTAAACGAGTGGTCTAGCGCACACCAGCTCGGAGCACGTGGAGCGAAAACTCGCGCTGCAGAACCCAGGGTTCCTGGGTTCAAACCCTACCCCTGTCCGTTTCGATCTGGATGAGCATCGTACCGGCGTTCGGTCGTGTATCACTACTGCGTGGTTCACGTTAAAGACCCCAGCCTAGCGGTTGTACTGCACCGGCTAACTTTTGTATCTCCAGCTGAGATACCAGACGCCCGGGCATTAAGACTGTCTAACTTCCGGTTGTATAAACATTCACACAAAACACGCAATAGTGTGTTTCGTGTGTATGTTTATACATCCGCATGTTCATGCAGTAGGGCAGATCGGCCCTTCTCAAAAGCATTTACATCAAAGGAACGTGACTGAACTGCATACCGTCTCACTGGTTCCTCTGAAGTTTTGAACCTAACAACTCTCGCCGAAAGCTACATACTATTTTTAGCTGTATGAACTGTAAGTCTCTTTATTGATTCCATTGCAAATTTAGCGTAAGCTGGAAAATGTATTGAATCTCAAGATCCCTTGAGGTATGAAAACTATGTATTTATTCAGTTTCAACAAATCGCACTGCCGCCGGCCGAGCACATGGCTCCGTAAACTCTGTCTGCACAGCGCGCACATAAATACTTGGGTAATACGTAGTCCACGGTGTTTGCATTACAGCATGTAAACTAACGCATTTAAGGCATTCTAGAAAACCCACAAAAATCGGTTTCTCAACGTCTCGCGCTGCAATCTCAAACAGAGGTGTAAGCAAATGGTAAAAGCTTACAATAAGCATTAAAAAAAAAACACTTACTTCGCTATAAAAAAATAAAAAAAACTACGAAAAACACTTTTTATGGACAATTTACGTTACCTCTTCACAGACTATGCACGGGTAGTGAGAAGTGCTGAAGGCAGATGGCGTATGCCTCGTCAAGGCAATGCCGGTCGATTCGGGTTCTTAGCGGGATCTTCTGCCATTAAATACCGTATCGGCGAGCGCTGGATGAGCGGATGAACGGATGAGGCTGGAATAACAAAATATTCACCTTTTTTTGACCTATGCCACACCCAGATAATCACTTCTTGGTTTCCACTTTCCCCATGTCTATTTTTCCCTTCCTACCGCTAAATCACAGTGCGTTTCTTAAATTAGTCGCCCCTTCAGCTACCACAGGGTGAACTCCCTTACAGTAAATTATTAAGTGCTCAGCCGTCTCCTCTTCCTCTCCACGAGCTCCATACACCGTATCTACTTCCTGGTACCTAGCCCTATATGTTTTAGTCCGTGACACTGCCGTCCTAGCCTCGAACAACAAGGAGCTACCCTAGAATTGTCGAAGATGGGCTCCTCGGCAATATCCTTCTCAAACGATATGTACATTTTCAATGCCGATTTAGTCTGTATGCCTGCTCCCCATATTTTCCTTTCAGTTTCTTTAACTCTCTTATTAACTTTTATTTTCTCATCTGCCTTTATGTTACTGCCCATTATTTAGATCCAAGTTTTCTAGTCCGCTTCTTCCATTTTGTATTGACGCTTCTTATGTGTAAATAGCTATGAAGTCTTCGTTCCCATCGTTCCACATCTATTTCTTCCAGCGTATCCTCAAATTCTATCTTGCTGCTAGCTTCCCTGCCTTCGAATGAGGACCATCCCATATCCCCCTGTACAGCTTGGTTTGGTGTTTTACCCTGTGCGCCCAGAGTGGATCTACCTACTCGACGTTGCTTTATTTCTAGTTTTGTCTGGACTTCCTGTGTTATGCACGAAACTGCATTTGCAAAAGTCAGAATCCGAACCAAAACTATTTTCAGAACTCCCTCACCACCTAAAACCTGTCAAAGTTCCAGAGCGCTCTTTTTTTTTTTTTATTACAGCTGGATGGTTGCCCTTACCAGTTACATATTTTGCATGTTCATTGGGGTATTCTGTACCGTCACTTGATTCATACTTTCAGATACCTGTATCCTTGCGTCTTTAGCTCTGCAATTCCGTCATCAGTGAACACACTGACCGCTGTTTAGTCACTACTGAATTTTAAGCCAAACATGTGGCCCTCTGCGCCACATATATTCATTATAAACTGAAGCTCCATGTCGCTATTGGCCATTAGCACTATATCATCAGCATACACCAGAAACTGACAATGACTGTTTAATCTTCACAGGACGGGAAGAACCCAAGATTTTATATTTTTCAACTTCTCCTCTGATCTTTGGAGATACAAAATGAACAACAGTGGCTACAAAGGGTATCCCTGTCTAAGACCCTGTTTTATCTCTATAGGTTTTGTACTCTTTCCTTCCCATGTTATTAATACCATGTTGTCTTTATAAATATCCCTTAAAAATTTCAATATTCCGTCGTTCACACTTAAGCTCTTCATTATGTTGCACAAATTGCTTTCAATGATACTGTCATGGGCCCCTTTATACCTAAGAATGCCAACCAGAGTGGTCTAGTTTCCTTGTTTGTTACCTCTATACGCTGTCTTAATTAAAATGAATTGTCCTCCAACCTCCTTTCTTTTCGGAACCCATTTTGTATCTCTCCTAGCGCATTTTCATTTTATACCTATGTCTGTAATCTCTCCTTGATAATCTGCTTTACCCACCCATAGACTACTGATATTACTATTAAGGGGCAATTGTTACTTATGTCAGCTTTGTCCCCCTTTCCCTTTTATATTAAACTCATTCTACTTAGTCTCCATTTTTCCGGGGCAGTTTCTTTCATGATGATGATACTTACTACTTTTCTTAACGCTTCCTTAGATATGTGTCCTGTTTAATTAACTTTATAGGTATACCATTTGCACCCGTTGATATACCCGTTGGAACTCTCTGTTCTGCCCTTTAACCTTTTTTTTTTTGTCCGATAGCCTCAACATCACTGCTTGAACTATCCTTTACCTCGCTTTCTATGCATCCTTGCTGCTTGAACTTCTCTGTCACTACTGCTTCTAAATATTCCATTGCCTTTTTCCTTTCAAGCTGATTACCCTCAGGCATGACAATCTACAGGGTGTCACAAAAGAAAATTTACACGGTCTTTTTACCGCAAAAATAAACTAGGCATCCCGAACGCCCATTCTCCGCCTAAAGGTAGCACTAGAGGTCACAACCAGATGCCCAAGTTTCAGCCCGATCCGATAACTTAATCAAAAGTTATAATTGATTTCCTAAAATTTTCAATGGGAAAATGGCGGCCGACGGAATTTTCGAACACATGGGGCTCTATAGCACCAGAAACCGAAAACGGGCAAAAAATGGGCTCCATTTTCGTGTAAAGGTAAGTCGTGTCTTTCACCCATCTTTAGTGGCATATTTCCAGTTGAATCTGTGTACACATCCAGGTCCTTTAGATTGATATTCATGTTCATGATAATTACTTCGCGAAATTCTCCTATTCGATAATGCCTTTTGAAATACACTTACAATTTTACTGTTATTCTATTTAATATTTACTCCTGTCCAGAGATACAGAAATCCAAGGAGGACCTGTTCCTTTGCTAAAGCCGCTTTTAGCTGAAAATGTTCCGTGCATTCTTCTCTGACTGCATGCTAATTTGCTTATTTTTTAAAGAAAAAAAAAACACACACTACAATTTGATTTTTTTTTCGTTGACGTCTATTTTATTGCATTGTTTCCATACAGTGAAATAAATTGCCCCCCCCCCTTTTTTTTTATCTGGTTTAAGCAGGTTTATTTTTATTATTTTTTTACTGTAGACTTCCACCTTCTGCTTGCACCTTTGTAGAAAATCGCAGCGCGATACGTTGAGAAAACAAGTTTGCCGATCGTTAAAAGTGCGTTAAAAACGTTATTTTACATGCTGTTTAGCGGGTGTCTCAAACACGCGGCCCGCAGGCCACCCGCAGCGTGCGACTCGCCGGGATGCGGCACGCAAGCAAACGGCTGCGAGCATTTGTTTGCATGTCTCGAGCGCTAGAAATGACATACGCCATAATAACTTAATGTCACCGATTCATTTATGCTTCATGCGTAGCTCTGCTCTTATACCAGATTCGCATTGTTTCGTTTTAAATTTTTTATTCTCAGCTTTTTGTCAGTTCAGCTGTATGAACTCTCGATCAGCATAAGCGAATGCCAAAGATAAAGCTACGAGCTTGAAATTCTTGCCTTCGAAAACATCGCCTTAAAGAAATGCAAGTATTCTGTCAAATTACTTCTATAAAAATTGTTAGGAAAGCAATAACTGTCGTCTGAAGAAATATTTTTTCCAGCTATCTTGAGTTTGAGTATTTCCCGTTTGAAAAATTCACCGGGAACTAGAGTGTGCGTACTATTTTGTCATATAAAAAATGCAACATGATGGCGAGACGGTGCCATTTTAATTATTGATATCACATCAGGTAAGAACCTAAAGTATTCCTCAATACATATCAAACCCTCAGATGTCACAAGCGAGAACTTGAAGTCCCTTTTGCACTACCCCAGGCCTACGCCTAACATTGGCACTTTCGGGGGTGTGATATTTGGCCCCCGCACTCAAATGAGTTTGAGACCCCAGCTTTATAGTTACCGACAGTTTAAGGAACACAGGTGTGGCTTAACATGTTAATGCTTCCTGATGTGTGATACGTTCATCCTTATTAGCTAACGGTGCAATCTCATTGGCTGTGGAGAAATAATGAGATGCAGGGGACCCTCCACGGTCCTCCGTTTCTTATGTTATCAGGGACTATAGTAATCTTTCCAGTTTATGCTACTAATGCAACCAATCTATGAGTGGCCAGGGACTGTAGACACGAGCCTGGTATATTAAAAAAACGCCCAAAAAGGTTCGTATAAGAGTTTATTAAATTTTTTTTTAAAGATGCACAGCACATATGACTTTTTACTATTGTCGTTGTTGCTTCGAAAAAAAAAGTAAAACAGAAAAAAAAGAAGCCATGTTGCTTATCCGGTTCAGAATTGGTGGGAAACATAATCATGCGCTCCGAAACACATACTATGAACTGCTTTTATCCGCTCTCCAAGATATCCAACTTCTCGTTCCCTTCGCATTTAAACTTAATATTATTATTATTACTATTTTACAGTACAACGCCGGAAGACTGCTTGGAATTGTGGGAGAAAAAGAACTAAAAGGCGCAGGAATTTGGGTTCGAAAAATTCCAGGGTGGCTTCAACGGTTTTCAACCACAAAAAGACCCTTTCATTCATCCGCGCAATAAAGAGAACACGTTGTTCGTTCTCCCTAAAGCTCCTCTTGCGGTTCCTCGCGAGAGGACTTCTCGTCCGACCCGAGAGAGAAAGTTGTCGAGCTCCGAAAAAGATTTCTTCATTTGTGCGACCGCGACATTCTTCCTCTACCGCCGCCTCGCGTTCCTTTCTCTTCGTCTCTCTTTCTTTACACGTAATATATTTTTTTACTTTGTAAGCTTTCACGCTCGGCTTCCTTTCTACTTGCCCCAGGTTGCGCACTTTGCGTTTACGTGTGTGTGTGTTTGTGCACGTTGTATCTTCGTTAGCGGAGTTTATAAGACTGAAAACAGCGCGTGTAAGTTTATGCGTGTATGTGTAGCCAGAAAGGCCCGGAAAATTAGAAAATAGAAGGGGAGATAGCTTGAAGAAACTGCTCCAAGGACAGTGCAGTCGCGCTGACACAAATATTTTGGCGGAAGATAGGAAAACCGGCCTTCTCTTTCTCCCGGTGAAAGCAGTGAAGGATGGCGAGCTGTTAGATGCAGCATCTTCCCGTCTGAGGTTTATTTGCATTCTTCGACCGAAAGCTTTCTTTTATTTGTCTGTGTGTGTCTGTGTGTGTGTAAGTTGAAGAGGTGAATGGAACACGCTAAAATGAAAGGAGGGAGAAGCACGTGAAAAGAGGTTATTCCTTGTCATCTAATTATTTTCGACGCAGTTTGGAAGGTTTCACTTTTGTTGTTTCTTTTTTCTCTCTTGAGCGCCAGCGACGCGTGACCCGGAAATTTGAGTTTGCTGCTAACGCTGAATTTTGTTTCTGGGCCTATATTCATTTCTCGCAACGCTGCATCATGCGCAAGCCTGAACCTCTTGCACAGGGCATAAATTTTGAGATATTCGTGCTTTTAGACGGCAAGGTTGGGAGGATGCCAGTCCCGTGTTCATTTTCTTTCCAATTTTTATGGGGGATGCGAAGGTTCTGAACACGTGTGTAACATCAAAAGATTAGTTTTTAATGCAGAATTGCATTCTTATCGACGCTAACTCGGATGTCACGACCATTCATAGCGCGCTGTGGCATAACACTGTGGGGATAGAGCGTACTAGAAAGGACGAGTGGGGCCACCGGAGTGCTATTTCTCCACCTCCCCATGTGAAAAAAGATGGCTAATCCAAGCTACCCCGCTCGTAGCGTCCTTTCAGGCGCTACAAACGAGGTGGTTTGGATTAGCAGTTTTTTTAATGAAACGCGCGTAGCGTTCCAACGCCAAGCTCGACCGACACGCTGGTCAAGGTCATAGAAACATTAGAACGCCGTGCTATATTTTTATACAACCTAGACGTCAGGCGTCACGCCAATACATAACTTCACCGCGACCTGACTTGTCGTCACAACGCCATGCGACATCACGACAACGCCTTGACATGAACGTCCTCATCGACGTTGCCAACGCGTGTTTCGTGACATCAAGACTGCGTTCTGACATCATACTGCGTTGACAACGACGTCGATGTTAACGTTGACGTTGACATCGACGTCATTAAGCCCTATCAAAGCGTGTTTTCTTCGTGCTTATCTATGCTTCGAACATGACTACAGACATTTTTTTTGTTTATATGACCAATGTGCATGTGTATGATCTCCTGTGTGACCAGTCATGTACAATGAAAAAACACGCCTCAGAGAATGACATACGCAGGCTGTATTCTGTATGAAGTATTAGTAGCGCCGTGACCACAGCTGAATGCACACGACGCAGTCGACGCTGCAGAAGGCAGCACAACGCCCGTTCATATCAAACCCAGGTGGGGCAAGACTCGAACCACCCGCGACGCCTGTTTTTTGTTTTTCAATAACACCTAGAAGACAAGGCCTCAACATGACGTCATCGTGGATGGACCCCCGACCCGCCCCCGAGCGGCCAACACGATCAAACTCGACGAGAGAGCTCCCAAAGCGGTAGATTAGTGGGTAGACCTAAAGCTAGCTGGCCTTTGTCTCCAATGTATACTCGTCGAAAGCATTAGCACGCGGAACGCCGGCGTTCGGCGGTTGGCTCTGGCATTCGGACGGGTTCGGCGAGTGCAGTGAAGGCAATGGCAGCTAGCTTTAGATTTACCCACTAATTAATAAAAGCTATGTAGATCTCGGCAATCTGGCGTCCTTGCGCGACCTCGTCTCCTCATCTCAGTTCATCGGCGCATAGAACCTTCTGCGTTTCCGAGGGGGCGCTGCGAAAAGGGACTCGTTATGACTTGTTTTGGGTAGCACAGGCTCGAGCGTCTCAAACTGCCTCGCAAGTATAAAGCATGCCTGGTTTGGTGCGGAACGCGAAATCACAATGAAAAATAAAAACAAAAACAAAAAATTCGCACGCCGTCGATGCAGCGCATGTTAGCGAAAATCGCGTCGCGTCGCGCTGCCAAGCAGCGTAACCATATATCAACCGTTGCACAGAACGGCGAGACACTCGGCCGCATCATAGCGGCGGCGTGACGCGACATGATTCTTGCTCACACGTGTTTCACGTTTAAGAAGCTAAGGGGCATTAGCCAAGAAACGCCGTTTCATGGGCTTTCACAAAAATAAAGGGGAAAAAAATATAAAATCGTCGGGACGCCAGATGTTTGGACGTCAACACGCAGATGTAAGAGACGCGTACCCTGGTTCGGGGAGCATGCGTCTGGCACTTTCGATTGTCTTGCAGCGTTGAATCTAGCCGATTTTGGTCGTCGAAAGGTGTTTTTATGCAACGGCTAACGTGCTGTTTTTTTTATTGCAGTTAAAAATAAATACGTGTTTCCGTACCGTCTTTAAGTTTGTGCTACGTTTTGGAAAAAAACAATATGTACAATGTTTTTTTGTGTGTTTGTGAGATGTTTAGTTAAACCCTCCAATTAACTGATGCATCTTTTCCCGCCGCTTATTTCATTGCTCGGGAAACGTGAAATTCTTTATTACCTTCAGACATCTAATGTGAGCGAATGCCTACAAGTATACAAAGGAATAAAAAAAAAAAAGACGCAAGAAAACATTGGGAAAAGTGCAGGTGAACGAACTCATAAGAAAAAAAAAAACACGCTGTCCTAATTTAAAATGTAGTTTCCTCGGGAACAAAAAAAAAAAAAAGAAGTGGTTTGTCTGACGCGTGGCCATATACGAGCATCTTTATTAAACTCGCCTTTTGCCGCTAATACACTACACTTTATCGGCGTCATTATGGGATAAAATTGCAACGTTTCAACTGAGATTAATCGCGGCCACTCACACCCCAAAAAAATATTCTTAAGGATGGCAAGAAAAAAAAATCCTTAAGGATGGCAGTAGGAGACTACAACTTAACGACATTGTTTCGATCAATGCGTTACGCAGACCCGTCCGAACCGACCGTTTTCTTTAAAAAAAAGAACAACGATAAGAAAGAAGCCCGCTTTCACGTTGCTAAACACCTCCAATTTAAAGAACCATTACTCTCCGACGGGTACGGGCTTCGGTCCATTCGTAACGGCGTCGGCGGAGGGCAGCCGAGGAAATAATCGGAAGTGCTTCTCTTCTCGTTGCCCCGTTCGTTCTTCGGCAAACTACTCCGATGTGCGTTCGAAAAAGAAAAAAAAACGGTTTGAAGCGAACGGAGTCTATACTTTTGAAATAAACGCGAGAGTGCGTGCGAGAGATTAAAAAATAAACGAAGAAGAAAAGAGCGACAGAATGGCTGGCGTATATTTCATTGGCGGCGTCTCACCCGACGCGACAGAGTCATTAATCAATATCGCGTTTCGGGCGGCGCGAAGACTGCGTATACGGTAAGGCCTGCAGCGGGTGCGAGGTTAGCGTGCGATGCACGCCAATGTGCGCCGTCCGCCACCACGCCTTTTGCGTGTAAATAGTAAACCGGGGCTCGGGCGCCGGTATCGCATCGCGCGTGCCGCAGGGTCGTCGTAACCTTTAGGGGAGACGCCCCCCTTCGTGTGGAGAGGGCGTTAATGTCGCTGTGCGTTGCCTTGCATCACCATTCTGAACTATGCACTCTAAACAAATGATTGTGCGTCCGCGGACGCGCGGGTTTTGCTTGTAAGGGGTATTGCTGTGAGGAACTCGGAGACCTAGACAGCTAGCCTTTCTAGAAATGTTGTCTTAGCTAAGAGTGCACAAAAGAAAGCCTGACAGGCCTACGATATGCGAGCGCATGAGACATTAGACCTGACATGAAACTCCGCTCGAACGCTAAAGCTTTAACAGTGCTTTGTTTTACACAGTCTTAGCTATAGCGTCTAGTCTTAGCTAAAAGTTTCTTTCTAGAAAGCGCGCTAAGGGACACCACGTTCTACAAGGAGGGCTTACCACGATTTCGAGTCCAGAAGAAAAGCTTTTGTTGTAAAATTTGGGTTTGCGATGCACACTGAAAACGTCATTTCACATGCTCGCGTCATGTCCCTATGAAACACTGCAAACTTTAATTCTAAAGCCACATTTTTTCGTTGCTGACCTCATGGTTTGTCAAGTATTGTTTGTAGCGCTAACTAATGACCGATGTGCCTTCCTGTGATGGTATCCAATGCAGAGAGCGGGTCGTTTGCTTCTTGCGCTGACGACGTCAAAACGATGCCGCGCTCTGATTGACTTTCATTGAAAGGATAGTGGGTAGACCTCAGTGCTAGATGCCTTCAGGTCTACCGACTATTTTTTGTTAATCAGCCAATAAGAGCTCGGCGTTCTTACATACTCGCAACCCATGTGCAAGAAGCAAACGAACTTCAGCTCCACATAGGTCGGCCATTTTGTAAACGCTTGGGAATCGTGTTTTGTAAACTAAAACACGATTCCCATACACATAACTGGAAAACAACAAGAAAACAAACATCAGGAACTCATTATTTGGACTACTACAAACGCCGCACCGCTTTATCGAATACTGGAAGTTGAAGGGCACAACTGGTTCTAAATTTATTAAAAAAAATAGGCGAGGTTCACTTTGAAAGCTTTGAAATGATATCCCAGTTTATGTGTGTGAATGAGTGAGCCTGCGCGTGTGTGTGTGGAGGGGGTGGTAAAATGCCTCCCGCATTCGTTTTTCATAGCTCAACGCGCTTCAGGAACAAGCCCTTTTATTCGGAAGTAATAAAACATACACGCTGCACGAGATTTTTTCCGGCAAACTCTGTTTTGCGAGAAAGTCCTGAAAGAAGAGTGCCATTATTAAAATTTGGCCACACACACACAAAAGAAAAGAGAAAACCCAAGGGGAATCATTTCTCATTCGGAAAGCGGCATCTCTAAACGCAGGTAATGATAAAATCAGTTTCTCAGTCGCCGTATTTTTTGTTTGTTTTTATTACTCACCCAATCGTTATTTCGCGAAACTTGCGCACCGAGAGTAGAACACTCAAGTATTCCAACACGGATTGTTTGGAGATGAGACCGAATATGTGGGAAGGTATAAAAAATATACCGTTCAAATCAAATGCCGGGGGACGTTCAGAAATGCTAAAAGCGGCATTTTCCGGTTGAACGCCGTCACGCTATCCTGAAGGTCGCTATAAAGGGAGAAGTGCACCGTTCTCGAACAGATCATAAAACAGACGTTTAAGGAAATGTTTGCTACCTTAGATTGCTTTTTCTTAAGTTTAATAAAAGCTTCAAATATTGAGCCCTCGTCAGCCATTTCTTGTACTTAATGTAATACCCTACGATAGCTCTTTGGCCACGAAGAGGAGTAGTATGATTTCGGCTTCGATTGCCTCGTTTATGAAGTAGTGCATCTCAGCATTGCATCTCAGCACTGCATGACAATAAAGACAGCGCTCTCTTGGCCTGCGCTCGTTCATCTTCGGGAGACCCACCGCTGAAACACGAACCTCCAGCCTCCGTAAAAACCTGCCCAGGCTAACCGAGGAGCTGCAGTACGACCGGCCGCGTCCTATACCTTTTTGGCGGTTTTTGTACCAGTACAAAATAAAGTATGACAACCCCGCGATAAACGGATAACTTAAGAATACACTTGAGGAGATATAACAGGATAGCCGGATTAGTATAACGCTTCTGCTTCCATATGTGCCTTCGTAGTCCTGGTTTCATGCGCACAAACTCCGGCAAGTCGGGACCTCTCCCGCCCCCCCCCCCCCCCCCCTCCTTCGCCCCAAAGAAAGAAATAGAAAATACAATACGTGTTCCACCATTTTATCCTTATTGGTAAGCAGCAACCGCAACACTTACCTTTTAATATGAAGTTAACGAGGGTCATATATTCCAAAATGCAAGCACTGTATTTGATCGTAACGATGTGTCGTGAAGTGAGGTTGGCAAATCGAAACCGAAACTGTGGGCAAGAGGTTCTCAAGATATTTTTCACGGAACTGCGGCGCTAAAATAGCTTCGATTTTGCAAGGGGTCTATTTTCCATCATTATTATTATTATTATGTCGACATCAGCTCTTTTATTTCTACAATTACTATTAAACTAATATAAGAGTCCTTTCGACTCTGCTAACACATACCTAACGTTAGTAGGCTAGCTCAATTACGGAACTGCCTATAGACGAGGCTTCACGAGCCTTACCTCCCCCCTCCTCTATCCCTCACGGTTGCTATGGTAACTGCAGTGTATTTTATTGACTATATATGTTTTAATCACAGCGTCTGGATGGCGTTTCACCGTACTTTGTAGAATAGACAGTTTTGAAACGAAAATTTCGATGGCGCTTTAAACCACAGGAAGCGGAATGAAATGTGTGAGGATGGGTACCCCCTCCGTGGGAGTTGCACAACTGAGCTAATCTAGTAACGTTGAACATAGCTTGCATTGACCTCATACAAGCTGCCATTGTGGTAGGCTTGTAGCATAGCGCGTACCTTTGCAGCACGCATGTCACACTATATTATTTTGGCTTTCCTCAGAAAAAATAGGGAACTAGCAACCAGCATAATGCGATGACCAGACGTGCAAGCCATGTAATACGTATACGTATTAAACAAAACTTTACAAACCCACTTTTTTTTAAGCTGACCTCGACGAGACGCTTATATTCTTTAACCGACGTGACATTAAGAAGAAAAAAGAAAAACGAAAGCTAGTGTGTAATACGCGGACAACCCATCTCTGGATATGCATACATCAACCTCGACACACACAAAACTTGGACCACCGCAAAAGAATTCAAAGAGGAGTTTGAATCCCATCACGAACGCGCGCGATTTCGCCAAAGATCCGCTTGCTGCCTTGCAACTTCTGTAACCAACCCTTCTTTGTTTCATTTTTTTTTGTGTGTGTTTTTTGTGCAGAAGCATTCGTTGGTTCGGCTTTTGTTTGCTGAATCGAGTGGGTGGTTGCGGTATAAAGTCTAGGCTCTGTAGCGCAGTGGCAGGGAAAACAGAGCCCCGGCTCAAACTGACATTATACCGTAGATCCCTTTGTTTTGTTTTTGTGACATTGGTATGTTTGCTTATAATCTCTCTTATGTTTAAAGGTACCTTTTTTTCTTCAATTTTTTTTTTCAGCTTCGCCTTTGTTTCGTTTTGTAGTGTGTGCGTAGCTAGTTGCCTACGTCGCCTATTGTATTATTCATGACCGCGGAGAACGCCTGATCGAGGTGGAAAAGAAAACTCAGAGACCTGTTGTTGTTTTTTGTTTTTGTTTTTTCCGAATTTTCTGGTTTCGTGATGAAACGGCTTTGGTAGCTTTTATTTTACGAATTACTAGTTTCGTGCATTTTGCGTGTGTTGTGTATCTGTGCGCGCTGTTTTTCATCTTTAAAGTTACGGATAAATGCTGCTTTCCTGTTTTTTTCCACTTGCTTGCTAAAACAAAAGTGGTCCGCGAGCTAGGAAAGAAAAACAAGAAAAAAATAGGATATTGGAACATCAACTAGATGAAAGTTTCAATGGCACAACAAAAATGGGCCGAACGGGGAGCATCGAATCAGGAAGGAAATATTGGCGAAAGACAACAACCTTTGTTTTTACGTGGTTTCCCATCGTCCGTTGTTGCTCTAGTGAGTGTCTGTGAGCGTGTGTAAAAGCAAAATAGCGTGCAGGAAGGCACGCCAGGGAAATGAAAAAAAAAAAAAACAAGCCATAGCTGCAACCTGTGAAACAAACAAACAGCACGAAGTATAGCAAACAACCTGGCAAATGAAATGACACAGATATCCGATAAGAAAATAAAATAGGGATTTGCTGACATCGAAATTGCTGTGGTTCTCAAGTGAGCCCCGTGCGATTTCCCCTCGGTGGTGGTCGGAATGATATCTCTGTTTTTGATTGTTTTGCTCGTGTGTGCATCTGCGTGTGTTTTTGTCTTTGTGAATTGGAGACGACCAAAGATGCCGATGGCAAACGGGGGACACAAATGCTGCTGCCTCCTCGTGTTTTAGCATTATTTGTTTGTTTTTTCGTGTTACTACATTTCTTTTTTTTTTTTTAAATCTAATTCTGCCTTTTTTTTCTAACCGCGAAATCGAAAGGATGGCTTGAAAAATTCAATACCTTTTTTGATCTCACCTGGGCTTTTTTGTGTTTTATGATTTTTTTTTTATTTCAGAAAGTTAAGGCATCGATGTTTGAAGTAAGATTCAGCCATATCGAAGAAACGCTTTTGGGGAACTGATGTGCCGAGATTTGGGACATGCCGGATGTTATACAATAAGCTGGCACAGATATATATATATATATATATATATATATATATATATATATATATATATAATACCTCTTTTTGATGATCTATATATATATATATATATATAATACCTCTTTTTGATGATCTATGTGATCCAGACACCAAATTATCCAGTTAAGCTCTCGCAACTCAAAGGTGTGCTCATGGCATGTAGCTTTCCGTATTGAACACTTTATTTTCGCTTTATGTGGAGCCCGTTGAAGTTTTAAGCTCGACTCAAAATTAGACAAATACCACGCGCTTCGGCAGTAAAAGCAAGACGCCACGCGTGCAAAATAACTAGTCAAACACGAAAGAACAAGAGCGAGAAAAAACTACATAAAAAAACACTAATTTGGTGTGTGCGTGTGTGCGTAAGCAGCCCCCAGGTTTACCCGGCACTCCTAAACCTTGTACCCTTTGGTCCCTAAGAATCGATGCGCTTAACGCAAGCTGAGGTTTTGCCCCTGTTCCTTTCAATTAAGGAACTCGGAGTTAGCACACATCGCTGCAAAAAGAAACAGCAGCGTGCCCACGCCAGCTCCCATTTCCTGACCATCACTCTCATCTGAGAACTCTACCTTATCAATCTCCAGAGAGCAGGAAACAACGTCCGTGTAAACTAGCCTTTACAACAGCAAGAAAAAAATGCAGCAATGGCAGCACTAGCAAAACGCGGTAAAGAAGTTTCTCTTTTCCGAACAACTCACGAACCAGAGCGGCGAGAATATCCCGTGCCGTCCCGACGGCCCCCTCGCTTGCTTCATCCTTGGCCCCCCCGGGGTCAAGATCGATTCATTATTGATAGACGGCGGCCTCTATTCAGCGCGCCGGCCGCACTGACCCCTCCCTGGGGCCCACTGCGGGCGAGCCCTGACTGCTTGGCCTTGCGGTCGGAAACGTGGTCTCTTGCAGCATACATGTCTAATGGCCGAGCTCAGCCGAGCCGAGTCGAGTCGAGTCGGGTCGGGCCGAGGCGATTCGAGCCAAGCCGAGCCCAGTCAAGTCAAGCAAGTTAAGCAGTGCAGCTTGCCTCACATCCGGGATATATATATATATATATATATATATATATATATATATATTTGGTTCAGCGTTGTTTAAATATCGGAATTACGTTTTCTTTTTTTTTTTTCTTTTTTTTTGTGAGCATGACAAGAATGGCCGCTGCCGGTCGGAAATTTTATGGAGAACTACGCAATCTCTTGACATCGCTTTTATAGCAAGATCACCGACAAACTTGAATCGCGTTGAAGCAACTAACATTAATTTTGTGCTCAGTCGTTTCATTCTCGCGTTTAGTTGTTCAAAAACATGCAAACTAAATGCCCCCACCCCCCCGTTAAAAACAATTTAACTACAATGTCGTTTTGTTTTTACGGAGATATTTAACGCCTTACGTTGCGGGTCTTAATTCAAATGAAAACTGCACTCGAGAATAATAGACTATCACCAAGCAACCCAAAATATATTTTTTTCCTGCTCCATCCGAAGAAACAATTTTTTTGTATATGTTATCAATAATAAAAACGCAGCCTTTGCTTGAGGAAGTACTTTACGTGAGATAGGTTATTCTTAGTTTAAACTCAAGAATATTGATGATGTTTGATTGTACAAGTGAGGACAAATTTGAATACATTGCTACGCTCTCGTCGCTCTCTTGAATAACGCTGCAGACTACTTGAGATATCACGATTGCTAATCATATTGCTCTCTGACCAATACAAAACAAAAGTTAATGTACCACTTTTTATGAAACCTTAATTTTAATCACAAATTAGTATTGGGCTTTAGTGTTCTCATGACAATATTCACTCGTGTTTTCCCCATCGTTAATATTCCAAAGCGAGACAACCAGAAGCAGGTTTTCCCGCGCATATATATCTAATGAGGGGAAGCCAACTTCTGGCTTCAAATCGGGGATGGCGCTCTCAAATGATAATACGCACACACACAGCGCAAAAGTAAATGACTTGACGTTGGCATCTGAAGAATCTAAAGGCACATACACATCTATTTTCGTTTGATTGCATTTAAGCGCGCAACGGTGCGCTTGCTTCGCGCGTGGGAGCGCATCGCCTAGCAACGGAATGACGCTTGCCGTCCCGCAGTGATTCGCAACGCACGGATAGAAAATTGAAGCGAGGTCAATTTTGGCCCGCTGACATGCCTGCGGAGAGTTGCGATAACAAGTCAGAAGCTTGAATAATTAAAATAACAGTCTTCTGATTGTCAACGCCCGTCCCCGTTGCACCACCGGTTTCTCAATTGGAGACGGAATCTCTCTTTTACTAGAAGTTGAGCGCCCGGGAGCGGGTTAGTGAAGCCGCCGTCGCGTTGCTGATACATAAAACAAAAAACACTGTCCGCAGACAACGTTTGAGGAGTGTTCCTTCCTTCTGTGAAGGTCACATTAGCCACACAAAAACTGTTTGCAGAAATTTTCGAAGCATGAATGAAGCGAACATGCTCCGAACAAGCTTGAGGAGTATCTTCAGATAATTTCGTCATCGTGTCTGTAGCGAACACGGTGTCGTTTGTACGATGTGTACGAGCGGCGTGGCTACCGCTTTCGGGTTGTCATGGTTCATGTTGTACAGAAGTCGCGGAACTCGACGGGGTTCCCCGAGGACAGCCATGTCGACGCGGTCGCCTGGCGCCGCCATGCTTGCCGTGGATCACGCTTCCTATTGGTGTGCCGCGAGTATGGATGGCGCGTTCCTATTATAGCTCTTCACTGCGGTCGACTGCGTTTTAAGCTAATGTGTGCACACGCTTTGCGCAAACGCATTCTGCAAAAACGTCCATCGTCTGCCTTTTCGCGACTGAGCGCACCGCACACGAACGGAATATGTGTACAGGCTTTGAAGTTGTGAACGTTCGAAAATATATACAATTACCCATTAACTAAAATTAAAGCCAGCATTTTTTTAATACAAAAAAAAAACATCAATGCTGAATTGCAATGTTGACAAAAAAAATTTTAAAAAGGAAAGAGATAATATATGTGCCGCAAATTTCTCTGTAATTGTGTTGCTGCGAGAAACGTTCTTGGTTTAGCACTAGTGGTGCTAAACTACTAGGGCTAAACTAAGTGTTGTGTGGAGTTAGTGGATTCGGTGTTAGAGTTAAACTTAGAATTAGGGTTATAGTTACAATTAGATTTAAAGTTAGAGCGAGGTTTAATTAAAGTTAGTTAGTTAGAGCTACTTAGAGTTAGTGTTTGTTCAGTTAGTGGTGCGAACTCCCGTTTTCACGTGTCAATTTTCCCGCTGAATGTAGCGGGTAAACTTAATTTATGTATAGGTCACGTGACACAGAGTCACGTTACGTCATTTTTTATGCTAAAGTTAGCAAGAAAACTGAATTGTTTCCCCGCTATATTAAGAGGGGGAATCCGTATTGGTGTTGATGTCTCGTGACTGCAATTTTTCCGCTAAATCTAGCGAGGAAACTGAATTTCCCCTTAGGTACGTCACCATAACACGTGACGTCAATTTTTCCGCTAAATTTAGCGGCGCAACTGAACTGGCGTATTGTTCAAGCGACATAAAGCAAGGTGACCTAATTCGCCCCACTAAATTTAGCGGTAAAATTCGAGGCTACGGTTTTTAAAGCTTCATTTAATCTCAAAACCTACTCTATAAACGTTTCACGTGAAAATAGCGAGCACAGTTTCACCGTGGACGAGCAAAGTTTTAACGATGAAGGCGTGGCGCGTGCCACAGATTTTAAAATAAGAAATCTACGGATTCCAAAACATCGTCTACACCGTCACAGATCACACATTCAAAAAACCCAATGCGCTCGCGCCCTTAGCCGCAACATTATTGCAAGAGCACTAATCAGAAACAAGCCAGTCAAATATCCAACAAAAAACAAACAAGCAAAACCAAAAATCGCTACTTGGCTAGAAAACCTAATCGTCCAAGCTCCGCGAACCCCCTCAGGATTGGTCCGAACCTGCAGAGAACGCACAGACCATCACAGCCCGACACTCCACCCCCTCAGTGGAGAAGCAGTACCTTCGATGGGAAGCAGCACCCCCGACGCGCGACGGGCTTATTAACGCAAACGACGCGATTACGGGAAAAGGCCCCTTCCCCCACCGCCCCCCGCACACACTCACATTTCCGCAATGAGGTTTGCTGCCCCGCAGCGTGTCGCATACAAACGTGTTGACACACTTCTTGCGTGAGGGGAGCGAAGCGCAAACGACGATGTCCCTCGGCCTTTACCTGGGCGGCGTTGATTACCTGCGCGGAACGTGAGCTGCAGCCGGCTCTGGCAACACCATTCGTGCGCGCGAGTTTTATTAAAGCGGGATAATGAAACTTGTCCTGAGTCGGGAGGGCCCACAGGCTCCCCTTCGGCGCGTTCCTCGGCAGCGCGTTACTAATAACCCGTTTCGAATGGGCCGCGTTGCCCCCTAGCTGTTGCTACGATGACTCGCGGGGACGGCCGAACGCGATGGGCACGGTCGGGTCACGCTTGGGTGGGTCGGAACGTGGCGTTTATCGGAGGCGGTGGTGACTGCGACGACGACACGTTTGGCGTTGTCCGCCGTTTAATGATGTTTTGCAACTGTTGGGCTAAAACTGGTGTCCACGATTGTGAATGATAGGATGTTCTGGCTCGAGACATTCCGAGCTGAGCACCGCGTTCCACACGCATGCCAAAGCAGGTTTTTTTGGGTAAGAACCTGGCGTCGTTTATTGGATTCTTTAACCCTCACGCCGGTATTTTATTTTCCTCAAAATAACCTGCGAACATTTTGTGATACAAAGAACGTCGTTAATTATATAAAGCACAAACGACGCTTTTATATATATGTATATATGTAAAAATATAATCTTTGGCACCAACCAAACAACTGCCTGCGGAGACAAGTGGGCTTCGTTCGCGAGCTCCTCAAATCTACTCACAGTGTTTGGTATAGGTTGCTGATAAGAGGGCGCAAGACCATACTGTGACTCAATGAACATGAAGTGTTGTGTTTAATTTTTTTTTATACCCGGTACGAAAGAGATAAAAAAAAATAACATTGGGCAAAACTAATTCCTTTAATTTTTTTTGCGAGCTTTTGCGTGCGTTAGAAAGCAAAACAAACACGCAAAAGGGGGAGGCAAAAGAAATGTGAATATAAAGCTAACCTACGCGTGTATTGGCTTTTTTTTTTGTTTGTTTGTTTATTTATTTGCAGAAGGCTGTGGCAAGCTCGATTACTCCGGAGTCGGATCGAGTAAATTTTGGAACACAGCCAGTGCTGTCGAAAAGCTCGCCTGCTCCTTTTGCAGACGAACATTTTAGAACTTCGCAGCGCCAGGTTTTGTATTACGAAAGCACATTCATTTCAGTAGAACAACAAGACAAATAATGATTATATATTCAGAGTTAGGTTCTCGATATTTTCAACACGCGAATTTTACTTACTTCAGTTCCTGCAATTCGTAAACCTCCCGATCCACACACGCGAATCTGACTCTTCTCGATGAGGCCGATGCCGGCTTCCGTTGCCAGGGGGCGCCACCTGTACCAATCGTCTCCAACCGTCTGCAAATACGATCCCCCAAAGCCGTTTCAAGGCAGACGATCGGTCCACACGCCCGATCCAAGGTATCGATCGCTTTTGTCTATCGATTGTAATTTGTTCCGGTTCCCTAAAACTATCTAATAGAAAGTTTTAGGAAACCGTTTTCGCACGTCCGATATGGTACGATGGTCCCTCCGGTACAAACTGCGCCTGCGCTACAGCAGAAGACTTCCACATGCGCAGTATAGGACGTGCAAAAACGGTTCTCCAAAGGCCTGTTCACACATGCAGCGGAGCGCTACATGCATAGCGCTTACCTCGCGCTAAGCGCGTGCTGACGGGAGCGTTCACCAGCTTTGTATCGCACCGTCAGAACTGTTGCTCATGGCAGACGATAAGTAGCGGACGGCACGTGAGGAGCGCTACATCAGCGCTTCGCTGCATGTGAAAACCGGCCTTAAACCTCCCAATTGATGCGGAGCTGTAGAGTGTACACTTAAGGTAGTGCATTTGGGACTTTATTATCTAAAGGCATATTTGCACAGCAGCGTTTGCTTGCGTTTTCTTACGTAATTCACTGGGACGTTCATGCCTCGAAGGTTGCGTGCGAGGCTACTTGTTGAACCGGTTGCCATGCTTAATGCGAAGCACGGATGTTTCGGCGACTCTCAATGTGAGCGGAGGTGGACTTTCATAACATAACGCAACATAAACAAATGGTGCTATTTGCACTGACCTTTACGTCTACAAATGCAAATCTCAAAACCCACATCCAGCATGCGCGTGTAGGTGACATGATAAATGGAGAGAAAAAAAAAAAAAAAAGAAACGCTTGCCATATTTACAAACTTTGTTAAACGGCATCGCTTAAAGAACTCAGAAGTGAAAAGATATCGTTTGTAGTCTTAATCACCATCGAATCAGAACGAGGTCACAGGAACCCATAACTTTAACTGCGTTTCGTCAGAAAGCTGTAGCCGCATGAAAGGCCACAACCGCAAGCTCTTTGCTTCGGACGCAATTCAGCACCACAATCTAGTGTCCGACAGAAGCACACTACTGTATGAGCTAACGCTTCTAGCCATCGCTGTGGTACATTAGAAAGCCTTAATTTAAGATTGGTAGCAACACAGTCCATGGACACCTTTGCCATTTAATGGCGGACGCCTTCTGCAGAGACATTTTTTTTCTCGCGCGCATGCGCGTGTTTGCTTTGTCACGTGACGAAGAGACTGAGCAAAGCTTGGAGGGGCATGCAGACGCTGCGATGAGTAAGTTTTCCGCTTCTCGCGTACGAGTTGCGGTGACGTCAGGACGACCCCGAGCTCTGTTTGGCTATGACTGAAAAGATAGTGGATAGACCCCAATGCTAGATTTGACGTTTACCCACTATTTCTTTTTCGATCAGCCAAATAAGAGCTCCACGCTCTGACATCATCGCAACCCCTCTACAAGAAGCAGACGAGCTTGCGATCCGCATAGAAAGCTTTCGCCCCCCTTTTTGCAGCTTGTAGTGCAAGCGCCACCCAAATCGAGAAATTGCAAACATTGAGTGACGGTCTTTTGGGCCAAGTAGTCTCGGTATGGCAAACTGTCTCCGTTCTGTGTTGCTAAATCATGGAGCTGTCAAGTTAGGGCTTCGAAGTAGGCGCTTAGAGACGCAAATATTGACGCGTGTTTTGGGCATAAATGCCTAGGGGGAAAATATAGCGTCCAAGTTCAGATTATGGAATCACCAAACAAGCAAAAACGTAATTCACACTACTCTAAATTGAGCAAGCGACGCCTTTTTTTTCCTCGTTTTTATCCACCATACTAGAAAACACAGAAAAATACCTGAAGTACGTATGGAAACGAAATGAAGCCTTCATTGACATTCTGCACCCTCCCGATTTCAGGTTTCGTGATCTCGTTCACTGCATTCTAGATCAAAGAAAACTTTATTTTGTTAGTCGCGCCACCGAACATCTTCGCACATCAAGGCTCCAACGAATCAGAATACGGCTAAACGACTGTGAAAAAAAAAAGTTAATAAAATAAGATAAAGCGCCAAATTTACGAAATCGCAGTCCGCTCTCCTGGCCTTGTCTGAGTGAGTTCAGCCTTACTTACCCTGAATTCTCAACATCGGACGACAGAACTGTGTGTGTTTCTTTTTGTGTGTATGTATGTAATACATATATGTGTTTGACCTTTTTTCTCAGCGTATCTTGATTCGCTCCGAAACTTTTCGCTGCTGTTTTCGGCCGAACCGCTTCAGCTTCCTTAGTTCGGAGTGGTCGGCGCCGTGTGAAAAATTGGGTTTCGACAGCGCTTTTATACGAAGCGGCAGACATCTCATCCATCACTGCTGTTCTTTGTCCGCAGTCTGTTCTTAAGTTTTGGTGTCTAGCATTTTGTTAAGAAAGAAAAACAAAAGCAGATACGCGAGGTGGGATTTATCAAGCAGTAACTCACGCGCGTTTACGCGCTAAGCTGGGGCACCTTGCGGAGAACGCATCGCGAAACTAACTTCAAGAGAAATATTTGTTGCAATCTTTCTTTTTATAAGTGTTGAGAAATCTGACTGGTCGACGCCGAGCTGCTTCGGTGGTCGAGAAAATAAAACAACATGTGATAGCCCGTGTTACAATTCCCCAAAATCATAAAATTTTGAATCTTGCAGCTGGAAGGCGCAGTCAAGCGCTTCAAGAAAAATTTGCGCGTTATAATAAAGCAAAACAAGGGCGTCGATAAAATCAGGCTTCGCAAGGGACTCGTTTTTACCTTCTTTGCATATTTGATTGAACGAAATATCCTGCTTTTTAATTTTTTTTCTTCCAGCAAAAACTTTATAGTAATACAACTTTACTCTCTTCTACTGTGCACAATTTGTTTTTCATTCAAGATTGTGAAGAGAAATGTTTCGATTTTATTTTTCCCCCTCTTTCTTATGTAAAATGCTTGTTTTCAGACAACTGTTGTTCGCGTTCATGGGTTATGCCTCGACAGAGGACTATCCATGATGTGGATTTGTTAGTGCCTTCATAAATGTCAGTACATGTTTTCTCAGCATCCTGTTCATACATTACTTATTTATATCAGTGCGTTCTGACAGGAACATTTCCCAGTCATTTTCCTGTCGCTTATGTCTATCTACGTCTCGCTTAGTTATAGAGCATGACTGATTTTTAAACGCCTCTCTTGGCAGCAGAGTTGCCACGCTTTAAAAACTTCCACGCGTCTACTTCTTCACATTGTACTCGGAGGGCAAATCGGAGAAATTGAGACGACTCCCATAACCAAAAAGGCGCGTTCATCTGAAACAGACATTTGCGCAAGAGCGCTGAGCAGATGAGTCATCCCCTGGAACTTCCCACCGCACAACAAAATTTAAACATAGTCTTTATTATTTTCTGTTTGCTTATCGATGATTATCTTAAGAGAGCGGGCATTTTTTAACGTATATAATTTTATATTTGATTAAAACACCTTCCCCGATTGGACGTTATAGTCTAAAGTATTCTTTGTTGAAAGACTATACCACGCACCACGTACCGCTATTATAATGTCACCCGCACCTTACACACTTCCGTTAGCTCTAACAATGCTGCGCATACTGACCTCAATACTCGCCAATTTTCCAGCTATAGGGACAGCACATCTTTAATGAAACATGTCCGATGTTAGTGCACGCTTAATAGACCTTTTTCTAAATTACTCCAGCATCAAGGAGAATGCAGGGATTGGTGTTCCACGCGCCACACGCGCACGACTTCCCCGTATAAACTTTTCGAAGTTAATAGTCAAAATAAAGCGTTGACGAACGCGCGTGCAACACGCCATTTGTTTTAGGCATTTGCTTTAAAAAAAGTTACTACTGCTGAGGCCAGCACGCGCGGCGCGTGGAGCAGGAATCCCTGCAGTCTTCTTGATGCTTGGGTAATTTAGCAATAGGTCTATTAGCGCGGTGTTGGTCGGTTGGCGATTACTTTTTGTTTTCCTTTTTCGTTTTGTATAGGGTGAGGCAGGGCACGGTGGCGACGCCATGACGAACGCGCCTGCGGCTCTGCGGCTACTGTCGTCCAGCTTCAGCCTGTTTGCCGCTTGGGTCGGTTTGGGCGCCCACTGACGTTGACGTCACGCGGCGGCCTTGTCGTCTAGGTGGTAGTGACTAGTACAGCCTTGAACTATTGACAGCTTGAGAAACGTCACGATCAGTGTCGCTGCGCACATTGCCTTTTTGGGTCTAATCATTTCCTGCTTTTCGCCACTCGTTCGAATCCTGATATTGTTCGCAGTGACTCGTCGTTTTGTGTTCTGACATAAAATAAGCACACAAACCTTTTTTCTTCTTTTTTTTTTCTAGTGTTGTGGGAGACGAGGGTAGACGACGACGGGGCGGAGGGCTCGCGAGACACGGTCGGCCGAGGGAGCCCGAGCAGGCTCCGGATAGAGCGTGCTGTGCGAGGCTGGGGCCGGACAGGAACGATGGAGCCGGTCTGGCCTGAGGCGATCCTCGGAATGGTCCACCAGCGAAGTTTGGACCAGGGCCGGCGAGAAGGGTGGGCCCTGGCCATACCGGCCTAGGCCAGGACGATCCCGGAGTGGTTTCGCAGCGAGACCCGGGCTATAACAGCCCGAAACTCCTATTTTTTTTCTATTCTTCAATTTTGTTCTGACTTTCTCCCCTTAGAATTCAGTTTACGCAGCGCTGGCGTGGTAAGGACGATCCGCAGGCCTAGACACGGACTCCGACTGTGAGCTCTGAACGACGGGTGAGAACCAGGGTCTGCGGGCAGGGAGTGCCGGCTCTCGAGGACGGGTCACCGGAAAGTACAGTAAATCCATTGTCCTCTCGTCGTGTTGTTTCACTCCTTGGGAGAAGAGTGGAGCACAGACAGATTGGGCAGCGAACATTATGTAGAGCGGCCCCACAGTGGGTTGCACGGTTACTGTGTCAGCCACCCAAACCCCGTCATAATCTCAAGAAAAGAAAAAAATGTTGGCAGCGATTTTCACGTTTAAAGACCTTTAACGCAGGATATGCATTATGGGAAATGGTGTTTCACGCGACGTATATTTTCCCGTTAAACGTAGCGGAGAAACTCAATGGTCGTATAGGTCATGTGACGTCAGGTAACTTGACGTCGGTTTTCCCGCTAAATTTTGCAGGGAATCTGGAGTGGAGTTTAAGTCAAAAGACGTGACTTTTTTGGTTACATTTAGTGGCTAACTCAATCGGTGTATGGGTCCCCTGACGTCAGGTCACGTGACATCAATTTTTCTGCCATATTTAGCGGAAAAAACGGAATTGCTGTATAGGGCACGTGGCGTCAATTTTTCCGCTTAATTTGGCGGGGTAACTGAATTGCTCTGGTATCACGTGACATCAATTTTCTTTTTATAGTTGGGAAACTGAAATCGCGTATGGGTCTGGTGATATCTATTTTCCCGCTAAATTTAGAGAGAAATGCAGGAACGGATGAACAAACTTTTGAGATTGGAGTTGGGGGAGAACGTTAAAAATTATTTCAAGCTTTAAAAAAAGGATTTTGGAAAAACTCATCAATATTACTGTACAAAACTGTTCCGGAAAACTAGAGCTACGCACTGACGCCGCCGAAGAATGAAAGCGCATCGGAGCGAGCAACTTGGTCACGGACGCAGCCACGATTTTAATAATTCTACGGGAAGGGAATGGAAGATTCGCCGGAAGTCTCGGAGATTCACTAATGACGCCAGCGGGGTATGGAAACTCGACGGCTTAATAATTCAGCGCTTAAATATTGAATGCCGTGCCGATATATACTACACAGAGACCGCTACCGAGACGACGCATATACCTCGGCAAAACGACTTTTGCAAACAACGCGGTGGCAGACTCGAACCTCGAAGCCCCGCGGCTCTTTGTGAATGAATGAGAGTCTCTTTCCTGCAATTTCGATGGGCCCGGTGCCCGAGATTCTTTGACGGTTACTTTGCGAGAGTGCGCGCGAACCGCTGAGGTTCGCGGGCGACGCATATTTGCTCGGCATTGCGAGAAACAGGGCAATCCAGTTTGCAATAACAAAGAGTCGCCTGTTCTGAACTTTCATTTTTCCTGGTATTCTACACCTTTCCGTAATCGCAGTTTAGTGGTTACTTTTGTGAGAGGGAAGAACTCTTGTGCTCTTTATGGCTACAAAAAAAGTTTTGCTTACGTTCTTGTTTTTTATTTGATTGTGCGTATCTCTGTCAACGGTGAAGGGACGATAACAATTAGGGTACGTATCGTATTTGTTGTCTGTTCCTTCTGTTTTTTTTTTTTTGTGTTACATACTCACAGTACTAAGAGAGAAGCGATCGCGCTGGTTCCAAAATAAATGGTGCGTACGAGTTGGTCCGAGCGTACGTTGGGACGGTTCTACAATTTCCAGCTCCGCGTAGTGCATTCTGGGGTTTCCGAGAGGCCTTGTGGGATTTTTCGGAGAGGTCTATTCGCGAGGCAAGCACACCCTCGAACGCCTCGCCCGTACTACCCATGCTACATCACCGCGTGTGTGTCACTCTCGGCAAAAGACCCCTAAACGAGAGAAAAATACAATATCCCCAATCCCGAACACGCTTCCTTCCCTGATTGAACCCAATTCCCTTCCAGGCCCCCTAACGAGACTCGAAAGCGATACTGGAACAACACAAAGTAGAGGGCGCCACTGGCCGTCATAAGAAAAGGGATCCAAATCCGCTTACTCCCAAGATGGCCGAACAGAAAGCTCCAGCCTCCACCCCTGAGAGGATATTAGCCAACTCGTATTGGCTGTGCGACCCGGAAGCCGTGAGCCCTTCCTCCTCAAAAGAAGGGAGAGCGGGAGGAATATGCCGGACAAAAGCTGTCTCTGATCAGTCGAGCGCCAAGGAATATCAATGTTGCCGACAACGGTGGCGGCGCGGCGGCGTCGGCCACTGCGCAAACAGAATCATGCGCCGAGGAAGAACGGGGCGGGAGTTTTCCCGTCTTCCGCCCAGACAGCGAGACTTCTCGTCCAAAGGACAATCGCTGGCGGACACAAAGACGTCAGGCACAGAAGAACCTCGACGGATACCTCCTCCCTTCCTTTTCTCCAAATAAAGCTGGCGAGAACAAAGACTTCGAATTGATTCTTTTTTTTATTGCTTTTGTCACGTGTTGGTGACAAAAGCAATGTCGATTCTTACAAATGAGGACGTGATAACGAGTACCGAATAATTTTGTTTCAATTGGTTTATTGTAAAGGTGTCACAAACCTGGTTGAGTTTGGGTCGCCGTCAGACTGCTGAGCGAACGGTATAGGCTGTAACGAGCTTCGACGTGGGGAAAGAAATATACGAAGAAAGTCAGTGAATAGTTAATCATGCACATTTATTGTTTCGATTGCTGATAGACACAATTTCAGCGAAACTTTAGTTATCCTGTCAAACTAAATCTTTTTTTTTTGTTATTTATATTTTACGATGTACTTACTGAAGCATAAAATGCTTTTGAAATTGTTATCATGTTTGTAGAACATTTTAAAATGTGTTTTTCGTGTGTTGCAGTTCGGTGACGAGAGCTCATCGTGCGCGGGTACATTAAATTTTATATCTTTCATCCCCATGAACAAAGTTGAAAGCAACGAAAGCATTCCTAGTATAAATTCTAAACTGTCTGCTGGTGCGGATGGAATTTCCAGTTTTATTTTAAAAGGGTGTGCTGAACTTATGTCGCCCGGCTTGTTACATGCTTTTATTATATCACTACGTACTGGAATTTCTCCGTCTGTTTCGAAACGCTCTGTAGTTTTTCCGATTCATAAATCATGCGTTTCTATACTCCGCGACAACTTTTCTTGGCAATGCAGTGGAAGGTACAGGCCCGCGTCCCCTCTCCCATTTTGAGTATACGAAGGCTCTCCTCCTCCCCCATTTCCGGGGAGAGGAGGAGAGCCTGCGCACACTCAAAATGGGAGAGGGGACGCGGGCCTGTACCTTCCACTGCATTGCCAAGAAAAGTTGTCGCGGAGTATAGCATTGTGATCAACTATCGCCCCATTTTATTGCTGTGCAGTTCTTTAAAATATATATATATATATATATATAATAAGGTTTGAACTTTTTTATTGGCGGCGTGCGCGAACTACAGGGGACGCTTTTCTAGCTATCATCATCATCGTTTGTGACGTAGCGAGTAGGAGAGAGCGACAACGGCGCAGAATCCTGAGCTCGTCAGCTCGCTTCATCATGTTCGGGTAATGCGACGAGACCTATATTTCACGAGTTGTTATATTCATTCCTTTTTTTTTTTATTTAGCGATATTCGTGCTATGACATTTATTGCTTGAAGACGTGGCAAGAGTAGGTAGTCGTGCCAACCAAGCATTTTTGGTGTCAAAATGGCAAAGCTCCTGGTTTGTTGTAAACTGTTTTCTATGACAGTTCAAAAGCGCTGGATAATGAAGAAATAATATCCAGTGCTTCACAGCAGTACAAGACTTACCACGATGAACAAGGTGTAATTTTTATTATCATCTTAACGAGAAAAAACTAAAGCGGTTTACAACTCCCTGTAACGCCGAATTAGAGCGCAGCTTTTGAGGAGGAGGAGGGAAGGGTACTGAGGGGAGCGTATACCCCATCCTCCCTCCTTTTCACCTCGTGATCCTGCCTGCTACTCCTCCTCCCCTCCATCCCCCCCTTCCCGCGGTCACGGGGGGGGGGGGGGGGGGGGAGGGGTGGGGTCACGTGGGCCGCGTGACCTCGGGGGGGGGGGGGGGCACGTGACCTCACGGTTACGCCGACGCCGCTCAAGCCGGAAACGGGGGCCTAAGAGCTGCGCTCTAAAAATTGAGAAAGGAGTGGTTAATCAATTTAAAAATGGGCAAGCCAAACTCGAGAACCTCTTGCGTTCCATTGAAAGCGACTTCGTGTGCTTGGTATCGCAACTGCGTGGACTTCGCTTACCATTGGTGAGGCGCTAGCGACAATAGCGCGTTCTTCTTGGTTCTTGACTGCGGTCGACTGCGTGTCAACGCAACTGTGTGTAAATGCTTGGCGCAAGAGCTCTGCGCAACGCTACGCGTCCGTTTGCCGCTACGGAATGCACCACGCTCAAACGCAAATGGACGTATAGACCTTTATTCCTTCGTGTGGTTCCAACCTCCCGGGTGGTCTCACCCGCCTAGAAGAGGTTTCGCTCCGAAGAGTTCGTGTGAATGTAGCGATACCACCGGCTGTCCGCGCCAGATAGGTCCGTGCCACGACTTCCACCTGCTCTCTTCTTTGTGTCACACCAGTTTGAGAGGCGGATCTCGAGCAGCTCATTTGGATGTGTCCGGGCCTTCAAGTCACCCGTCGGCGCTATCTTAGCCGGGCGGTCCCCCATCCTGACCGGCCGCCAGATTTTCTACGTTGGACACACGGCCCGCACCACCGTTTCCTTCTGGACTTCTTCCAGGAAACGGGAATACACTTTTACCTTTGAATTTCTGCCGTGTGGGAAATTGACGTAATACAAAAAAAGGAGCGTCTGCAGCGCCTTTTGTAGGAATCTGGGGGCGATATCACGTTTCACAAGACAATTTTCCTTCCCCACTTGATTTGTGCGTTCATTCTGAAGCATAGTGCGCGCCGAACTGGAGTTCGCTTCCACTGTTTAGGATTGTATTAATCACAATGGATCATGCTCTCTTGGGCGTATTCAAAGACCCCTTATCGGTTTAATTACGACAGTATTTTGAACATAAATTGTATTACACCCATGAAGGGTCACTAAAAAAAACAACTTGGGATGTGAATTTTAGTAGATAAAAGGCGTTTATGAGATGCATTCTTTTAACATAAGGTTGTGAACAATGCTGTTGATTGGCGTTTTTTTTTTTTTGAACCCCAGTTGTTTTAACGTTTCCAATTGCCCGGGCCTTTTTAGCCTGTGAGTCTATATGACACATCACCATGGAATAGCCAAAATGCAACTGTAATTTAACAAACATGACCAATCTGTTGTAGGAGTTTTTAGTGGCATGATTAATTTTTGACAAAGTCTAGAGCCACTGCTTTGTATGCAAATATGGCCTGTTAGATCTTGTTCCTGTTTTGGTTCTACAAATTGTGTACCACATTTTAAAACACGTGCTGTTTCTGGACACATCATACAAAAGTTACTAAATGATAGTGTCGGTCAAAAGTCAAACCAAGATAAAGGACTGATACCGATTCATGAAAATTAAATACGATCACTTTCAAAAGATCACACTAATAATTGAAGCCGCGATCCACTCTAAAACCTTATATTAAAAATGCTACCACCAACTTATCAGCGGGCATTCAATGAGTTGACTATTTGTCAAGCAATCTCGTGCCCCGACGTCATGTTTTTACTCAAGGAGGTTACTTGTTCGTACTGCCACTTCTATCGCCGTGCTTTTTTGCTTCGTTGTCAGCCATCCCAGCGGACGATTTCTGCTTGCTATGTTATGTTTCAGCGGCCGTCGTTTGTAAGTGCTCCTTAGCGATTGAGCACGAGAATTATTTGCTTCCTACTCACTCAAGAGTGCGGTTGTGCCAAAGTGCAAAGAGCCCAAGTTATTGGCATTTTTGTGCAATGCCGAGCATGCCTGGCTACGCTGCGGGTTGCCCAAACAACGTTGTTTGGGCAACCCTGCAAAACCCGGTCGTGCGTTTTGTGTGGGTCGACGCCGTTTGTCCAAGAGAGTTCGGAAGGCCGTTGGCTCCGGAACTTCCACTGGCGGCAGCAGATGAGTACGTTCCTGTTTGGCGCGAGCTTCCAATAAGCCTCCACAACGCTTCAGCAACGCGTGCATTGCACACCACCAAGATTGAACTTCTGAACAGAAGATAAGCTGGGGTTTGTACTGAGCCTGCGCTGCAAACACCGCGGCCAATAGACCATTTGCTATATCCCCCAAGCATCAAGGAGAATGCAAGAATTGGTGTTCCACATGCCGCACGCGCACGCCTTCCCCATATAAAAGATTCGAAGTAAATAACCAAAGTAAAGCGTTGACGAACGCGTGTGCAAGATGCCATTTGTTTTAGGCTTATGATTTAGCAATATGTTACTGCTGAGGCCAGCTCGTGCAGCGCGTAGAACACCAATCCCTGCATTCTCCTTGATGCTTGGGTAATTTAGCAATAGGTCTATAAACATTTCCGGAAAATCCCAGGAGACCTTGCAACGAGGGGAAGTACTGGGATCTTCGGATGTACACTCGTACCGGCTCGAACGCTTCTTATATCCTGGTGGCGGCACGATTGATTCTTGCTTATCGTTAAAAGCTCAAAACACAAAAAAAAAAAAAAATGAAGCGAAGGAAAAAGAAGGTTATCACATACTTTGTTTTGCTTTCCTTCTGCCTTCTCTGCGTTCGGAAATCCCGAACTATTAAACTGACGTTAACTTCGTCTTCGCTTCTCGGATAACTTCATGTGCTGTACATCTGAACGTCACAGTGCGTAAAGCAGATGCTGAGGGCACCACATATTTCTGGAAAGGTCTATTATGGAGCCCAGTGAATACCATCTTTTTATCGCGGCAAACTCGCTTATCGGTTGGGAAATATATTATTATTTGCTACAAATGGTTGGATATCTACGAAGCAAAACAATAAAATAGCCATAGCTACTTAATAGTCCAGTCGTACGTCTTTGCGGTACCGCGGAAAGAAACTTGGCGTCACTCGATGGCCATGCAGCTGATCACTAGGGTTGCCATCTTCTGAAGCCGGCCGACCCCGGAAACAAAGCTTAGAGACAATATATCTACAAGGCATAAAAAAAAAAAAAAAATTCACCTCGTAATATATTGGCACTTTCTGCACAAAAAGCGACCGTAACCCTAAAATCGAGGGAAATGCACAGGATTTCAGCCCATTACCGAGAATTTAGTCCGACCGTCCTTTCGTACGTCCATGCATTTTCCAGATAATCTAGTGGGGGAAAATTACATCAACTTAGTTTTCCCGCGACATGTAGCGGAGTAATCAGCGTCACGTGACCTATACAACGATTCAGTTTCCCCGCTAAACTTAGCGAGAAAATTGACATTAAGTGACCTACACACCTCACGTCACGTAACACGGTTAACACTTCTCCTCTCCCTCCCTCCGCACCTACCGCCAACACCATCGAGAGGCAAGGCTGGAGCGCTCGCATGCGTGGCGTCTGCAATGTCAGAAGAAGGAGCCAATACTGGAAAATTGGGCTTCTCCTGGGGCTTCCTCTTGGGCTTCTCTTTTTTTGCTCTCTATTGCTTCCGAACAGTCGGGTATTCGGACGTGGTAGTTCCGTATTGAAAACGTTACAAAAACTATTTGAAATTCACCAGTTTGTGTAATATACGTGGGTTGCACGTGATGTCATTCAGCCATTCAAAGAGCGCTCCAATGACCAGCAGAGAGGAGGGGAAGAAGAAGCTTCCCTCTTATCAGGATCCTCTTCTGTGCTTCCAGGATTTGCAGAGGCGTCGCTATTCTCCTCCCAGAAGATTATAGAGGGAAGATTAACCCGTCACTCCAAATTCTTACAAAAGCAGCTTCCCCCTCTTCCTTTTAGGTGGCGGTCAAACGTATGCGATGTGACGTTAGTGCAGCCCATGTATAGTGCTTTTGTATTAAAAACTGCATACTATATCATAATATATTTCTGATGTTGGGAGTTGCAAGTTTAGATGTTATACCTGCAACGAAAAAAAAAGAGACTACATTCAATGAGCAGAGGTTGAGTGTCGTCGCATGGCCGCCCCCTAGAAGGTGAAATAACATTCTAGCCAACGAGGAATATTCAGTCATTCTCTTTTGGGCTTCATGTCTTGTCTTTGTAAGATTGGAGTGTCTACAAGGAACGTCGAGACGCTGCAGAAGAAGAGGACATACAGAAAAGACACCGGGGCGACCCCAAGCACGACGATGATGTCATATGAGGCAATGTAACGCCCTGTTGGCTTCCGAATGGGCTATCCGCAATGCATCATTTGTGGCTCGCTTCTCCCGTTAATGTCGTCAATGTGTTCGTTTTTTTGTTTTTTTTTTATGCTACGGCTTTTGTGTTTTGTTTTGGCTTTGGCGAGAAATTTTTCGAAATCCCTCGAGCGATGTCGGGATGCGTCGTTGTGGTTGTTGCTGTCCGAGGGGGAGGAAAGTACGAAAATTTACTAATAGCGGTGGTTTGATCGCATAGATACCCTTAATAGGTAAAAACTTGAATTATGACATTTTCTTGTTTTACGGACGGTACGCGAGCAGAATGGTGCAATTAAAATCGTAGATTTCGATGTAGAATCACCACTGCGTTCGTATTTCTGTATTTATCTAGATCTCGGTTTCTCGACAGAGCTACCATGGCTTATAAAGTTTACGAAAACGAAAAGGGGACACAGACAACACAGGAAAGCCTGCGCTGTATGAGCGTTTTCATGACCCTTTTTTTTTTATCTTAAATTAGAAAGCAACGCGCTCAACCATCTACGCTCATGAAGTGTTTGTTGCTTTCTTGTTGACGTTTGTATGGCGGCCACAGGTGGCGGCACAAGATAGCATTTGACTAAAAAAAAAACTTTTTTTTTTAACAAGAAGTGCATGATCAAAAAATGATAGGCGTTTATATGTCTGATTAATGAAACCGCGTCGACTTTGATTAATTCACAAAGATAAAAACGGAAGATTGTGATATATATCCACTCATTCTTGAAAAATAATTTCTTACTTTTATTCGCCTTCGTTTTTTTTTTGTTATTTATCTTTTATAAATTAAGTTTTATGTTTGTTTTATCTAGAAATCAAGAAAGAATTCCTCAGCAATACATTATTCCTTTTGTACGCAATACTTTCTGTGAGCGCTTGGTTCTACATGTATTACAATGTTACTAGAAACTTATTTTTGCCATGTCGCATTACTCAGTTTCATGCCGTCTTATGGGAATTATTGTTTCTAACACGTCTGCCTTTCCTAGTGGTATTTGCACTACTAAAGGAGTTCGCTTAAAACAAATGCATATTTCCCGAGGTATTGTTATACACGTATTGTTCTCACATGGCGCTTTGTTAGTAATATGTCCCAAAAGTTTGACTTTTCTAGCTTAATTGCTGTGTATCGCTCTCATTCTGGGCAATAATACATGACTGCGTAATGAAAATGCGTATCTACGAATGTAAATCCGCTCGCGATGCCTATATATCAGCGCTGTTCCGCAGCGCCTGACATGCTTCCCGTGTAACAAAACCTGTTTCCTAGCCCATCTGTTATTGCTAAGCACCTTACTGGATAACAAGCCTTGTTTTTATCAATTGGCCCTTTTTTGTTTGGCAACAAATTCAGTGGCGCCATCTATTAGGTGGCCCCGGAACACTTTCATTTCATTTCATTTCATTTATTATACCCTTAAAGCGCCCGTAGGGCTTTACATAAGGGGGGGGGGGGGGGGAGGCTTTGACAGCAAACAAAAACAAACAAAGAAAGGAAAAACACAGGGTTAGAGGTTGCTAAATATCGAAAAAAGTAGAAAGTGCAGCTCTGAATTTAGATGAGTCTTGAATTGTAACAATATGTTCTGGCAGAGAGTTCCATTCTGAAAGTGATAATTGCAATGGAGAGACTTTAAAAAGGTTGGCCCTTGGTGTTACCAGATGAACTTTCTGAGAATGGTCTGTACGAGGAGAAATGTGATGAGCCGCACGACAGTACAATTCTCTCTTTAGAGGGGCCTGATAATACAAAGCGTTCACATATATTTTCTGATTTGTTTATCCACCATTCTTTTTTCATAAGAGTGAATTAAATCTGACAGTGCTATAAGTTGTCATTTCAAGAAAATAGCATGCATATTTGATTTCCCAAATACTGCGAAACCCGCCGTCTAGTTCAGAACCGGAAGTAGTTCGGGGTTATTTAAATGATGGCACCACCATGTTTCAATTCGCGCGAGAAAGAGCGAATAAAATATTCTTTTTAAAAGGATATATTCTCGCGCGGTGCTTTCATATAAGCGCTCCCCCCGAGCAACCCGGTCCGACTCGATCGCCTCCAGCCGTGACGTCTAGAGAGGAGCGCTAGCACCTTGACGCTAGGTGGTGTTGCTACCACCCGTTTCCTCCGCCTCCTTTCTTTTTCGGTACCCTCTTACGGTATAACCAACAAGTGAGTTCACTGCATTCACCCTTCAAGTGCTATTGCAAACGTCAATGCATTGGATGGGATGCCTAATCCAGACGATTTGAACAATAGGTTCTCCACCCTCAGAAACAACTTTCTAAATGTCTCGTGAACGATCGTGCCCTAAATATTACATTTCATGCATTATAGGAGATTGGCAATAAAAGTTTTTGCCATTTTTTTTAATCATTGTTTCTCCTGTAACACTTTACGGTAAATATTGAGATGACATGAAATGAAGCTGCACCCGAAACACTAGCACAAATGTTCATCTGGTGTGTGTGCCATAGCTAATGATGTGAGCGAATTTTTTCAATAAATTGCGAAAGGCCTATAACAGCCAGGGTATCCTTGGACAACAGAAGGTCACGAGCCAAACAACATTAAAGATGTCTTCTTGGGGAATGTATCGAAATTTCGATAATATCTGCGTAATAAAGTGGCAAAAAATTATCTGTTTTTCTTGGAAAAGGCTCTCTAGGTGATTTTTTTCCCCTTCAAATAAAAGTCTTTTCTTTTTTAACAGTAGTCGCAAAACACACCTCGTCCAAGGTAAACAGGCATTTAAACAGTTTCTGCCTTTTTTTAGAAAAGAAGGAAAAAATCTAGTTTCGAAAACAAAGTTTATACGCTACCCCAGGAAACGAATCCCGTAATTATATCCGACTTAATCCGTAACAAATCAAACCTGAAATCTAAATTGCTAATTTGAATATAAAGACAATGCCGGCGCTCGGTCGGAATTTTATCTTCCGCTAATGCTGTACGCAAGTTTTCTCTGTCTCTCTCTCTGCCTTTCTATCTTTCTTTTTTGTCCTTTTTTTTTTTTTGTTGCTTTCTTTCTCTTCTTTCTTCTTTTTACTGTATTGAATCTTCGTGTTCGTAACATCCCTGGTTGGACCGTTCCGGTGTGTTTTTAGCTGTTCCCTGCTTTGTATTGTCTCGTTCGAGAGTCGTCCGAAGCAAGAGCTCTGCAACGTGCGGTCGTCCCGTCGAAAAATGGGCGTACGATCGCCTAACCTTCCCAACCAGCGGGAGTTGAGGGCCAGCATCTTTCCTGTTTGCATCCAATGAGGCATTTGAGGGGGACGGGGGGGGGGGGGGGGGGGGGGGGGGGGAAAGAAGTGGGAGGCAGATTGGCTGCAATTCGAGTTCTAAGTTGCATAACTGCTCGGCGAACTTTTTGCTCCATTCCTCGGTCCTCGCTGTTCTACGCTTTGGAGCTTCGCAAAAAAGTTCCGCCGCTCTAAAACGCACGAACGACTGAAGCGACTGGAAAATTTTACGACAATTTAGCCACACAAAAAGAAGTGAAAGAACATAGAAGTGTGCGTTAGACGGTATGTAAAAAAAAAAAAAGAATTACATCTTGAGTAGTTGCATTTCATTCGCTTGTTGCTTATATTATTAAATCCTCGACGGGCATCGCTTATTCCATTCTTGCTTCAGAAATTAAAAAAAGAGGCCCAAATTGAGTTTTCTGGTTGGTTTTCGCAAAAATGAAGCGCAACTTTCGGGTGTTATGTGTCGACAAGCTCCGAACCATCTATTAAAAAACCGCCGCTCGTAAAGATCGTTCAATATTTATTAATACAGACCAGCTAAAAAGTTCGTTGATTTTGTAGGCAGTTTACTTTACGCAAAATTTGAAGAAACTTGAATGCGAAATGCGAACACGAAACGCGAAACATCATCAAAAGCGAATGCATAACTTTAACAAATATGTTATGTATATAGAGTGAGCGAGTTAATATTCGCCCCCCCCCCCCCCCCCCCCCGAAAAAAAAAAAAAAAAAAGAAAAGAAAAAAAAAAAGTTAAGTCGAAATCGAAATAATCCACCCTTACCATGGCGCGCATGAAAATCCATGTTCAACATTTCTTGTGTTATTTCTTTTGAACCGAATAACATTATAATGTGCATTATTTGAGATGTTTGCGCACTACCTTATCCTCTACAAACCATAATATAGGATACACGGAAATAAAAGTGAAAGAAGATAAAGAGGAAAAGTCATTTGATCACCTATTCTTTTTTTTTGTTTTTTTGTTCGAAACTTTGAGAGCACATCTAATCCAGGTGGCGAGTACTCAGAGGTTGACTGTCGTCGCATCGCCGTCATAGCCTTTGAGGGTGAAATAACATTCTAGTCAACTAGGAATAATGAGCCATTTGTTTTTGGGCGTCATTTCGTGTGTTTGTTAGATTCGAGTTCTATACATGGAACGTCGATATGCTGCAGAAAAAGTGTACATACAAAAAAGCCACCGGCAAGCCCAAGCACGACGATGACGTCGTCTTTGGTTATGTAACCCGCTGTCGGCTTCCGAAAGGACCTTCCGCTATGCAGTACTTGTGGCTTGCTTCTTCGTGTGTTCGTCTCTGTTTTTTTTTTGTTCTTTTTTTAATGCTACGGCTCTTGTGTTCTCTTTTGCCTTTGGAGACAAACATCTCAAAGTCTCTAGAGCGATGTCGAGTTGCGTTGTCGTTATGCAAGGCTGTAATACCCAAATTTACTTATCGTCGTGGCTTGGTCGCATAGATACATTTAAAAGGCAAAAGCCCAAGTTATGTAATTTGCTTGTATGGTACAGTACACTTGCGGAATAGTGCAATTAAAAGCATAGATTGTGGGGTAGAATCAGTGTTGCGTCCGTATCTCTTTTTTTATCAAGATTTCAGTCACTCGACGGAGCTACCATGGCTTAGGAAGTGTCTGCTGCTTTCCTGGTGATTGATCTTTGTGTTGCAGTGCAAGATAGTCATTTGACTCAAAAAATATTTTCTTGGACAAGAAGTGCATGATAAAAAAAACTGATAGGCGTTTATATCTGTTTAATTAGTAAAACCGCGCCGACATCGATTAATTGAAAACAAATAAAAGTAAAAGTGGAAGTTTTCAAACGAAGCAAGCATTAGGTTTGTTTTATTTAGAAATTAAGACAGAATTCCTCAACAATACGCTATTGCTTTTGTAGGCAATACTTTCTGTGAGCGTCTGGTTCTATATATATTACAATGTTATACGAAACTTATTTTTGCCACGTCGCATCACACAGTGTCGTGCCGTCTTATATAAACTATGGTTTATAAAACATCTGCCTTTCCGAGCGATATTTACACAACTAAAGGCGTTTGCTTAAAAATAAATTCATCTTCCCGAGGCATTGTTATACGCGTAGTGTTCTCGCATTGCGCCTCGTTAATTATATGCCTCATTTTTTGTTTACTGTTCTAGCTTAGTTTTTGTGTGTAGCTATCATTCTAGGCAATAAAGCATGAATACGTTAATAAAAACGTGAAGCTAGGAATGTAAATCCACTCGCGACACCTACATGTCAACTCTGTTCCGCAGCGCCCGACATGCTTCCCGTGTTACAAGATGTGTTTCCTGGCCCGTCTCTTATTTCTAAACTCCTTAATGGATAACAAGCCTTGTTTCTATCGATTCGCCCTTTCTCGTTCGGCAACAAACTCAGTGGCGCCATCTGTTAGGTGGCCCCGGCACAGTTCTGGTTGACGCGTATTTTCTAATTTGTTTACTCGTCATTCTTTTATCATAACAGTGAATTAAGTATGACAGTGTATACAAGCGGCCGTCTGCAGAAGAGAGCGTGTTGGGGGTTGCTACCTTTACACTGCAGGAACTGCAAGTGCCAGTCTAATTTTAGTGAAGTCTCTGCTTTGGATAAATATACAGAGAGAGTCACACACAAAAAAATATCGAGTCCTTTTTTTATCTCTGAACTTGGAGGGAAATACGTCAGCGAGAGGTCTGAGGCTTTATCTTAAAAAGAATTCGGGTACCCTTCAATGAATAGTGAAGGGCATTACGTAGCCACCGATACGAGCTATCTTGACAAAAAATATGCTGCTTGGTTGGCACGTGTGTGGGGACGATTTTGTCTGATTAAGATGCTTCTAGTTTTCTTTCTTCCTTTTTCTTGTCTGTTAAAAACAATTGTTAGTTCTGCGCCGTCTAGTATTGTGTGTTTCTTTACCTTTGTCAAGTTTTTGCCGCTGTTCCCCCTTTTCCAAGATGTTCACTTCCAACGAACTAGCCCAATGCGTCACATTATAGCGTGTATATTTGATTTCGCAAATACTGCGAAACCCACCGTCTAGTTCGAAACCGCGAGAGGTTGGGGCCTATTTGCTCACTGGCGCCAGCCCGTTTCAACTCACGCCAGAATGAGCGAATAGAATATTGTTCTTACGATGGCCTATTCTCGCGCGATGCTTTCACATAATCGTTCTACCGATGCACCCGGTCCGACTCAATCGCCTTCAGCCGTGAGGTCGAGGGATAAGGGCTCCCGCCTTGACGCTAGGTGGTGTTGCTACCGCCCCTTCCCTTCTTCCTCTCTCTTCTTTGGTGCCCGCTCACGGTGTGACCAACACGAGTGAGTCCGACCCATCAACCACAAAAGTCGATATCATGTTTTTGTTTTTTTTCAATGTTAATTTTTACGCGTCCTCAATATACACGACACCAGAAGCAAAACTTTCAAGGTATACAACACAGCCACGTCGGTAAACGAATCCTTCCCCGCAAAGGACGACAAAACAAAAATCAGACAGGTTTCACCGATAAGCACGTAAGCCTTAACCCGAACATCTCATTATCGCATATCAGCCAATGAGATTTCAGCATTAGCCGATTGTCGATCTGTCAGTGGCTGCGTTTACATGGATGCAACAGTAGCGCATCGACTCGAGAATTGGGACCAATCACACGCGCCATGCAGCCATTCCTCTCCTTTTTCTTCTAACCAATCACAATCGTCGCATGTCGAATCGATGCCCTACGGTCGCATCAATGTATCCGCGGCTAGCGACAGTAGCGTTTCGACGCGTACACCCTTTCGAGCACGGCGTGACCTTCCTTATCGGTGTAATTACAGCTGTGGCGGCGAAACCTTCGTGTTTTTTTACACCTGTTGCCTCGTTGTGGCCGATGTGATGTTGCTCGTCATCCGGCGTACTCCCCCTCAAGGGCTTGCTCGTCAATTCGAGCCCCGCGTGACAAATAAAGTTTTTTGTTGTTGCTTTTTCTTTAAGTTTGCCGTTATATTCAGAGTTACCGAGGGCGATATTGCCGGCGTGCATGACCAATTTGGCATCGCGCGCGGCTCCCACGCGAAAGCGCGGGGTTCAAACCCGGCCGGTCTAATTCTTGATTTTATCTTTCGCGGCTCTTCTCTTCTCGAACGTTCTATACTTGGTTTCACCTTAAGTTCGCCGCAGCCAACGATAAGAGCTGATGGGACTTTGTTAGTCGTAATCTTTGTACGTGTTCTATTGACCAATCATAAATAAAAAAGTGCCAGTGACTTGCACTTTTCAAGCCATTTGATTGGTCCCATTGGTCGTACAGCATGGGCTGCGTCTGGATTTGGCTGAAGCAAAGTGTAGTAGGAGAATCTCGTAATGGTGTCGCTTGTTCCACTTCAGCATGTTCTCGACTACTCAGTTTGGGCAAAAGAAGCGGCGACTGGCATCATCGAGTCAGTCAGTTTTTACATCGTCGTTCTTTTTTTGTACGGTTCTTTTTAGGGGCGAAGCTCCTTAGGGGCTAGCCATGTCCGTATGTCCGTCCGATGTCCAGCGTCGGGTGCTCCTGCTCACGAGCACGTGAGCACGTGCTCCAGTGCTCGTGTAGGGCAAAAAAAAAAAACCGCATCTCCACGTGGTGAATGATGTTGATTGGGGCGAAGCTCTGGTGGTGCTTGTCTGCGTAGACGGTGAGCCGCAGCATGCCGAGCCTTTCGTTCGTTTTCATCCATGTCAGAAAGAGAGTGTGTGGTGTGGAACGTGGTTATATACGCATTTGAGCATTTGACCGCAGCGTGACATGGATGAAAACGAACGAAAGGCTCGGCATGCTGCGGCTCAGCGTCTACGCAGACAAGCACCACCAGAGCTAAGCTCCAATCAACATCATTTACCACGTGGAGATGCGGTTGTTTTCTTTTAAGTTTGTAGGCACACATTTGCCTCATTAAATATGTATTTTCAGTTTTACATTCAGTTACTATTTTTCACTAGTGACAATAAATTGAGATGCTCCGATTTCGCCCCGACTTACATTTCTTAAGTTGTAACTAAGTGTAAAAAAAAAAAAGCAAAGTATAATAAATTTTACGGCATTTATAACCGCGCGTAGTCAAAAGTATATGCTCAATTCGAATTTTTTTTTTTTTTTTTACTGAAAGGGAGAGCAAATTACGCAATGCGTTTCTTTCTCTTTTTTTTCCTTCTTTTTGTTGCTTAGGTGTTTTGTGTGAACCCTTTCCATCTTACGTCCGCGTACCGCGTTCTCCTGTTGACGTTGCCGTGCGCTTCGCGAATTTGGGTTGGAATTTTTCTTCGTGTCCCCCGCGCCTCCGGGAGTCATTCATCAAGCTCTAGGAACCTGGCCCGGCCGACTCTTCTCTGAGATTTTGCCAGGCTTCCATCACGCCGTGGCGTTTTCGTATTTATCACGTTTTTGGTTGGTTTTCTCGTTCTTGTTGTTGTTGTTGTGCTGTTGCCTATCGAGGTAAACCCGAGGGAGCGCTATTTCTGTTTCCATGTCGCGTGCTGTCGTCCTTACGCAGGTCTGTGATCGGTCATTTGCGTGACAATCCCCCTCTTTTATATAAATACACATATATGTTTTTAGACGTAGCAGTTTTTTTTCTTCATTATTATATTTGTTCTTATAAAGTTTGCTTCTATACAAAACCAACTCAAGTTTACAAAGAAAAACAATTCAAGAAAGTTCGCGGCGGGTATACTTTCACTCTTGAGAACACCATGATATTTTTCATGATCCCGTGTGTGTTTTTTTTTGTTTTTTTTAGTACAAATGTGCCGAACCTGTGACAACATTGATTTTTTCTGCCACACGGAATAGTTTTTGTTATTTTTCTCGCATGACCTCTGAGCAGTCGGCCCATCAGCGCGTGGCACTCTCGGCGCAGCGTGTTTGAGGCGCGAAACTCGTAGTCAGGATCGCGAGCTAAATAGCCGGTCCCACAAATGTAATTTCATGAAGACACATTAATTTTCTCGTGTAATAGAGACATTATAGAGTTTGTTAATGACCATTGTTAGGCTACAGACGCCAGCTTGCGTAACGACACATATGTCCTGTTGTCAGACCGAATCCGTTTCAAGCTCACCAAAAACGCATCTGCGAAGTGCCAGTGCTAAAAATTAGAAAGTAGCTTCGGATCAATGTATTAGTATTATTATTTTATTTCATATTATACGGAATACTTAATAATTATGTAGACTTTAAAACAGTCTAGGTGACGCTCCACCCAAAATTGTTAAACACACCCACCAAATAACCAGGGCTATGCGTCGATTGAAACTTCTAACCCAACTGATCGCCACCCTTTGATGAAATAATTAATCGAATATTCGCTCTCATTCATTTCCATGCACAACACATAAAAAGGCCAACCATTTTTTTTTTGTTGCCTTTGTTGAGTTTGTGACGAACAGTGCCATATGAAATTCGATTTTTAATCAACCTCTATGTGCAGTTGAGAACAGTTCCAATACACACGCATTCACAGATTATTACTTGAGCTGCATGAGGCAAAGAGGTTCGTTGATATTCTCCGGCAAGAGCGATCTTCCTTCGATTGTTCACAATTGTCACAACGCACTTTAAACTGACCGCATAAATCGATTTCTCAACTTATCAAGCTGGGATTTACTACAGGGGTGTTCGAAGGTGGGGCATTCATTAATTGAGAGTATGAATACATGAAACCTCTGGAGTCAAAAGAAAACAAATAAAAACAGATTTTGTCTGCGGAAAAAGGTTCTCACTAAGCCTTTTAGAGTGCAGCTCTTAGGCGCCCGTTTCCGGCTTGAGCGGCGTCGGGGTCTGCGTAACCGTGCAGTGCATTGTGGGTCGCGTGACGTCACTGATGACGTCACTAATTACGTCATCAGTGACGTCATCACGATGACCACGGTGACGTAACGTGGCCCCTGTGAGGTCACGTGACCCCGGCGACGTCAAGTGACCCCCGTGAAGTCACGTGACCCCCGTGAGGTCATGAGGGTGTGACCTCACGGTACGCCGACGATCACGGTAACGCCGGTCGGAGTGAGGACTAGCAGGCATAATGACAAGGTGAAGAGGAGGGAGGAAGGGTATACCCTTCCCTCCTCCTCCTCAAGAGCTGCGCTCTAATTCGGCGTTACAGGGACTTGTAAATGGCTTTCATTTTTTTTTCTCAAAATCATCATAAAATAGTCCTGGGCTATTGTGACGTATACTACGACTGAAATATTTGTGACATTGAAAGATAATAGAATTGACTTACTTATTTCTTAACTTCATTTGGCCCAAATAAGCGCCACAGGAAGACAAACAACACTTTTAAGTGTAGATTCAAAGTATAGGAAAACTATAGTCTTTTATTTTGATTGATTTTTTTAGGTGAGTCAATCTTTTCCCAATTTTAGAGCAAGCTTCCACGACCTTCCGCCATTACTGTAGAAATTCCCAGTGCCATAAGTTAAAAAATCGATTTGCGCAGTCAGTTCAAAGTGCGTTCAATCACTTTCGCCCACGCTGTATATGTATGAAGCAAACATGCGATACGAATAATTTCCAGTCGTGTACCCACACAATTCTGTTATCGTGCCTGCAGCGAACACCTCGTGGTCTTTTGTCTACGACGTATAAAGCAGTGTGGCTGCGGCTGGAGTTCAAGCACCTTAACCGGGCACTCCTGTGCCGATTAAAGGAGCACACACGCGGGTCATTGCGCTTCGGGTGGTCTGCAGTTTGTACGTAATTGATTCGCATTGATTTCCTTCAAATCGCTACGTTTTTTTTTTTTTCGTTTTTTTTTTTAGCGTAGCAGTTGGCACGGCTGGTACACCCTAAGAAAAACTAGATCGTCTGCTCTCCCGCAAAGCAATCGGTAGCCCTATCGCCGCAATCGACGGAGGGCGCTTGACGAATGAATAAGGGCTGATAATAGGTTTTAAGTTTTAACTAAAATTTAAAAAAACTGCTTGCACTTTCGCATTGAGCACGACTTTTCAGAGGGCTCAGTGCCACAGCGCAGACAATTTAGTTTTTTTTTGTTTTTTTTTAGGGGGGGGGGGGGTGTTTAAAGATATTATCAGCTCCGTCACTCTTTGTGCGCCCTTCGCAGCTATTTGCAGCGACTGAATCTCCCAAAGGCTTTGTGGGAAGACGCTCCAGGTTCTTTACAGTGTATAGGTGGACAGGTGGCTGTCGCGACAACAATACAAATAATCAAAGGCCAGCGAATTACGTGGTAAAGTGCTAATAAATACGTATGCTTGTTTGCATAATGAAAAAAAAGTGACAAAATATGAAAAGTGGCAGATACATATTCATAAATAAATGACATGGCGTGATTGAATCTTTTCACTTAATGTCATAAATTTAAAGAAAATAACAACCTATGTTGGTTGCACCTCCGAACACTATGATGTGCATCATTATTCTACTTAAAAAAATGGGTGTTTCTTTGTGTTTAGAAATGCTTTGAATTTGCCAAGCAATAGCTCGTCGAGAGTTTATAATTACGCGCAAAGCGATAATTATCACGCCATAATAACCGCGAGGCATAGAAGTACATATATATATATATATATCAGCAACCAATGTTACGAGAACAAACTGAACGGCACGGGAAAATGAACGGTGCCGAGAGATTAGCGTGATTCACTGAATATTCGAGTACCGCTCGCGCTCGCATCCAAGCTCGCAAAAATAAATAAAGTGCGCGCGCAACGAACGTAATGGCCGAACGCGCCCGTATGGAGGGGAGGGGTTCCCAACCGACGTGGCGTCCCATCATAACACGTCCTCGAACACAAACGCGGCGGTTCCGACTCAAAACGGCCGCATTCCTGGCTTCCGACTCGCCGCAAATAAGCCGACCCGCCCAAGCGCTCTGGACGGACAAGACCGAAGGAAAGAGAAGGAGAAGTGATGAGCGAAAGAGCGAAGGGAACAAACGGGTGAGAGAGAAGGAGAAAGAAAAAACGAAAGTGAAGGAGCTGCAGCGATGAGAAAACATCCTTTTCTCGGCGCTGCCTCAAACAGGGGCGATGAGATTGAACATACACGCTCGTGCAGCCACACGTACCTACACGCATACGTGTGAAAAGAAGGCAAACACAGATATAGATGCATGCACACAAGCACTCACACACGCACGCACGCACGCACGCACGCACGTGCATAAACATAGACGCAAGCGCTCGCACGCGCGTATACAGATACAAAGGCACATGCACTTGAGAAGATGGAAAGCACACGTATACATAGGCATACACGAAATTACTCACGCAAGCACATAGGCACATATACAAACACACCCGCTAACACACACTTGAGCACAAACACCTAAACGCACACACAAGAACGCGCACGCTCAAACAAAAGATATGTATACAAACGCGCAGGCTCAAAGATTTACACGCGATTTCGGAGCGCACACCTTTAATGACTTTCTAATATATAGAGGCACATACAAACCCGGGCGCATTTCCGTAAATATAGCTATCGAAAGAGGTCTCTCTACATCCTTTCACCAAGTCGTGTGTCTTTGAGGTCGGATCATTAAAAAATGTAGAGAATTTGAATATCACACCAATTTCTTCTCCTTTTCGTTCTTTTAATTTTCTCGTACCAGCAATCCGGGATTGAACTGTACTGCCAGAAGAGGACATTGCAGCCGCCGTTTACCCGTTTTTAAAATATATTATGGAGACATATTGCATAGTGAGACATGTTTTTCTGTGCTTGTTACTTGGATACTTTAACGCGTAGCTTTAAGGAGCTCGTGTCGCGGCAAAGGCGGCGTCAGCTCGGTGGCATTGTGACAGGAAAATTCTGATTGGTCGATAAGCTCATGACGTCACAGACACATGACGTCGCGCGGGAGTGTAAAAAAATCCACGAAGCTCATCTAAAATGTGACGTCACCCGTGGAATGAAATTGATTAGAAAACATGACATATAATGCGAATAAAGGTAGCCAGGTGTCTTCAATGATTTCACTTTAAAAGTCATTCATTTGGCTTAACGAAAGAATTAAAGAATTTTAAGTGGGATTCGAACCCACGACCCATCTTGCGAGCCAGACACTCTACTGACTAGGCCATGACCGCCACACATTCTGCTCATTGGCAGGAAGAGCAAGATGTGCGAATGAGAAGGCGATGAGAACGGGGCCCAGTAACGCTATCGGGTCTCACTCTTAAAGGCGAAGCTGAAGCGTCCCCCGAGTTTTGAAGTGCTTATCATGCGATTTTCACTTATGTTCTTATATTATATCACACGTCCGCTTTCTCACATATGAATACAGTCAAAGGTAGGCAAGCGCACACGCGTGCACGGTCACTGATAAAACCCTACGAAATTTCTTACCCACATGAGCTTACAGTTCTACACGAACACACACACAAACATATCCGCTTACACACACACACACGAACTCCCTCGGAACTTCGTTGGTGAACACTTATTTTTACACGCGCATACACACTTTATTTATTTATTTACACATACTGCGACCTCTGTGAGGTCAATGCATGAGTAGAAAATACAGAAAAAAATTAACATTCAAACAATACAACATGCCCTTGAACATTACAGAAATGAAAATGATAATGTCAGGCGTTACTAAAATAATAGGGAGAACCGCGCTAATAAAATCCCCATAGGGAAGAGTACGTATTTTCCCATCAAGATTAGTCCAAATTTAAATACTATGTGAAAAAAAAAACGAATATTTAAAGTAGTTAGTATGAGACTGAAAAGGAACAATATTTAACGAATGAGATTGTCTAGCGCGTGAACTAGTGGAGAATTAAATATATTTACTTCGCTCTATTCCACAGTCCTCATTGACAATTCTGTGCAGCATTTTAATTCTATCAACTGTTCGCTTTCTAGACAAAGGCTTCAGCCTCAGAGATGAAACAGCCGAGGAGGGCGAAAAATTACGGTCATACCTATTGGAAATAAACCTTACAGCCTTGGCCTGGATCGATTCAATGAGATTAATGTCTTTCTTAAAATAAGAATTCCATACAACAGAAACATACTCCAAGATGGGCCTAACAAGGGTCTTATAAGCACACGTATGCACACGAGTACATGCAGAAAACCATACAAACAGGAACACACACAAACATACGACCTTTCACAAATCCACAGGAAATTGCGTATGCGTACGCACTCCGTCGCACTCATAAAGCCGCACTCACACTAATATTCTGCTCAGACGCACACACACACGTACACACACACCCACACACAATCACTTCTGCATAGCCCGCTCACCAACTCGCGCGGAATTTCGTACACACATAAACGCACGCAAACACGCTCCCGATTAGCGAAAACTTACAAAAGCACACGCACACATGCACGCTCCCGCGCTCGCACAGACAGACACCGCAGTTTGTCTCCTTTGAAGCACTTCTAACCGATCGTTTCGGCACCAGACGAAAGAAGGCCATAGTATAGTTGGTCCCTTTTTTATCGTGATGCTGAGCGTCTTCGTCTTCGTGCGCGCGAAGAATCTTTTCTTCACACGAGTGCTCGCGAAACGATGCTACGCGGTTTCCGGACGCTGCGGCCCGCTCTGAGACTGTCACGACCATGCTGGCTTCCGAGCGGTTCGGTTCGATTGAGCGTCAAGAAATTGAAAATTGAGAACAGCAACGAGGCGCGGCGTCTGCTCGGTCGTGACCGCAGTAAGGGATAGGACCGGTTTCTTTGTTTGTGATTTATAGCCGGCTTCATAGAGAGTTTGCGCTCGCGTGACTTGGTTCGCCGAATTGGTAAGTTACCTTCTACGGGTGATCTCTTCCGTGCTAATCTTATTTCTAGCCATTAACAGAACGAGAACGACAGGGAGTATTTTTTTTTAACGCCCGGACTCCAGCATGTGCTTTGTGCCTTATGCCATAGCCTCCTCTATATTCACAAAGCCTGGCAGTTCGACGACGGAGCCATAGAGTGCCCGGTCACAGATTTGGAGCGCGAGGATCTGGTAGCACAGAGGCATCAAAGAGCCATTTCTCGGGGTACCTGGACATCAGCGCACAGCTTTTGCAGCGGCGAGGGCCCGAAACACACTTTTTCGTTAGGGAGAGGTGTGTTTTGGCGTCTCGCCGCAGCGGGGCGCCAGTCATGTGGCTTTCCTTTTATCCGTTGTCTGCCTTTTCCTTTTTGGCTGAAAGCTTCTCGCGGCGTTCCGCCAGGCCTTGTCAGCATTTAGGATGCTATGCTTTTGCCGTGCTTTGACTGCACGCGCGCGAGCTCGAGGTGCACGAAACTGCAAAATAATGTCGAGGGTGAGAAGCTTGCGCTGGAGTCTGGGCAAGCAAAGCTGATCCTCCCTGCCGTTCTCACCTCCCCAGCGACACTAGTTATAGTATGTCTCCCGCGACATCGATAGATAGAAGTGACCGCCACCAGTGCGGTGGTATATGAAGAGCAGTTCTTAAAGGGGCGATGCAACAATTTTTGTACTTTGCACAAATACGTTCAGAACGATTCTTTAATTAGTGTTAATGACCTATGACACACGTGTTAGTTTTTTACCACAGACAATAGAAGTCGCAGAATAAATTAAAAAAAAAAACAAGCAGCGTTCACCCCCTCAACTCGCAGCCAGAACAAGCGTCCACGTGATCTGAAGCCAATTATTCGCGGCGAGAAGCTCGCTAGGGGCGCTTCTGTTTTCCTCACTATGAGTAGTGCATGTGCTACTCACGCGGTTACGTTTTAATTTTTATGGTGCACAGAAGCTTGGTATTGAAATTGCTTGCACCAGCAGAGGAACTTGAAGCATCCTGACTCTGGGTTGTGAAAACATTCTCCCAGGTGGCGATACCCAAACTACTCACCGAAAATTATTCATAGCCACGCGCTGGGGTTGGAAAACAACATGACACGCCCTTAGTTCTAGACATTGTAATAGTTCCGCCATTGTCGTAATTGCAGCGATTGGACACGACCGTTATTGCAGCGTTTGGATACTGAAATGCTTGTAGAGCTATTGATTGTCAGGCGATCAAATCGAGTGCTCACGCGATGTTCGGGTCCAAGCAATTAGTCGCACTCAGATATCACCACTGAGGGATACTGCGATCCCCCAGCTACGTCATCAACTTTTGAGAATGTGAAAAAAAACACAAAAAAACGCCTCGTTTTTGTTTTTGAAATGACACCGCAACAAAGGAGTTTCTTGGTCAGTGGCATTGTGTGCGAGTGTACTTGGGTCCCACTTGTGCCAGTAAGCTTGTGTAAAGTGAAAAACATTCCAAGCAAATATTGTTGCACGGCCCCTTTAAAGTCGTTAAAAATAGCAGGTGCAGCTTTTATTTTACTGAATCTTGACAGTAGAAGTACTATTCATCTTCTTCATTTTCCACGTAGTAAACAAAACTATCCGCGCTACAGGAGCGAGAGGGCAAATCGATCCGTATCGTGTTCTCCGCAAGAACGCGCGTTCCGCGGGAAAGAAGATTCGACAGCGTCGTACGCTACGACACGAAACGGAAAACAGGTGGGCACCAAAATGTAAAAGAAACTATCGCTACAACGCTAAGTCTCTAAGTATATTCGTAACATGTACGGTATTGTCTTTTTATTCCTGAATCTTGATGACGTGGAACTTTAGCAAACCGTTACGGTGTTCCGCGTGCCGCACTATGGGAGACTTTGAAGCATGCTTTTAAGCGCGCACCCCACGGTCACGGTATCACCCGGGCGCACGCTTTGAAGGCTCCGGTAGTCCTGTACGCGATACGCAGTAGCAGTTTGCTATAACTTGCGATGTGGCATCTGAAAGAAATATTTAAACAAGCGAAGGAAATACGGAAGCAGCTACATAAAGATAAGTCACTATTTATACAAGTATTAGTCGTTTTTTTTTTAATATAGTCACCGGCCTTAATTTGTATATTAAATGTTTTGGTTTTGTGTGTTTACGTTATATATTTTTATCGGTAATTTTCAAGATCTGAATGGCGCTTATTCGAGATATTTTACGGTTGTTATTGAGGTTTGTCCTGGTTATTATTTTTTTTATTATGGGATAAACGGCAACGTCGAAATAATAAAAATACAATTTATGCATATTATCTTTTTGTAAAACCTAGATAAATACATGGCCGCTATTTTGAATATTCTCCGTAAAAATAAGCAACTTTTAAAATTGCTGGCAAAGCGGCACTCACCTCCCAGTTCTCCGACGCCGGCGCTCGCGCTGAAAACCAGCGTCGAAATCAGAAGTCCGATGCATCCTCCAACAAACGCTTCCATAGTTGCGGTCTTGTACCAGTCAAGGTGAGTCTTCAAGATGTGGTCCTCTCACTGTTGCCTTCAACACCGCCTTTCAACGCTGCAGTCTCAGTCTTGCGTCCCTTCTGGTGAACATCGCTGAATCGTAATTTTCCGCGTTTGGCACCGATTCAAACAGTCGTCTCAAGAACACGCGCCACTGTAATTGTCGACCGGACCGCAGATATAGCAAACTAGGTTCGTAGAACAGAATCATCAGTGTGCGAGAAACGCGAAGAAATCAGCCACGGACCGCAGCGCGCGGACCAACACATGACAGAGTCCACGAGCTGTGCGCACACCACGACACTTCAACGCCGAAGGTCGCAGAACTAAGCCATCTTCACGCTAGAACACCAAAAGTCGAAATTCTTCATAACTGCGAACGGGATAAACTCTCCCGAAAGTAGCCTCTCGGAGCTTTCCCGGCGAAGCAAGCACGTTTGATGGATCGTCGTCGGCAATCCCATCGTGCGGGCAGCGTTCGCGCCGCAGGCTCGCTTCGCCGCCGAACACCGGAGTGCACAGGGAACGCCATCCCCACGTGAGACCTGCCTCGGCGATCGACCCGCAGGGCGCGTGCGCGAACCGTCTCCGCGCAGGCGCCGTGGGTTCATCACAACTTTTTTGGCCGGGAGAGAGAGAATGAAGAAAGAGAAGAGATGAAAGAGAGAGAGGGAGGGGGTAGATGAGGAATGAAAGGGAAACTAGGAGGATCCCGCGATGACTTTGGTATTTTCGTTTGTCGCCGTTTTGAAACACTCGGGCCCACGACGACTCCCGTTTCTCTCTCAAGAATGAAGCGTTTGCGAAAGAAGAATAAAACGAGAGTGGTGTATGCAAGGACGAGAAAGAATAATCTATTATGCATATCGGGAATCGATTTCTTATTCCATTTGCTCCTTTCTTCTTTTCTCTCTCTCTCTCTCTCTTCTGGTGGAGAAGTTTCAAATGACTGAAAAACGAAACAAGCGAGGATTCTCTGACTTGATCGGGGTTTTGAGATTGTCAGGAATAATCGGACGTATCAGCGCGGCGAATACAAAACATAGACAAAAAGAGAAGATAAAACAAGATACAACGTGCTCTCAAATAACATCTATCTCGATTCACTGAGACGAAAGTCGAGATGAATGACTATGCCAACGGGAATCGTCAGAGACCCTTATGAATCTTTCATACTCGTTTTTTCAATCAAAAGAGCGGGCTTTTCTACGCTCGAAATAAAATTCAGGATGTATTCGAGCGAGATTGTTTTTAACCGGTACAGGTGAGAGCGCTCACATTGACTTCTAAGGAATAAATCGATTTGTTTCGCGTTTGTATTGTAATTTACGGACCAGCATAGTAAGAGCACCGCGAAGCAAATCTACGCTGTTGCTGCACAAAAAAAGTTTCTTTTCATTCTTTTTTAGTTTTTCTTTCTCAACACCATCGAGCCCTCCCAAAAAAACTACTACTGGAGTCAAAGATTCTAGACGTTTAATGACAGGGGGATTGCTGGTCGAAGAGGTTTAAATTTAAAAAAAATGGGGGATCGGTGGCCGAGTGTGCCACCGCACACAAGCCGGGAGCACGCAGATCGAAAGCTCTCGCTTCAGAACCCAGGGATTCAATCCCCACCCCTGACCGTTTCAACCTGGATGAGCGTCGTACCGGCGTGCGATCTTGTATTGCTACTGCATGATGCACGTTAAAAACCCCAGGCTAGCGGTTGTACTGCACTGGCTAAATTGCTCATATACAGCTGAGAGACAAGTCACCCGTTGATGCAGACTAAGTTCAGGCTGTTTAAATATACACTCACCCAAAAAAGAATTTTTTTTTTAGAAGTTTTATGACGTTTAGTTATGTTTCACGGGCAGTGCAAAGGTCTTCAAAACGAATTCAGTGAGGAGCCGCTTCAGACAAGACAATTTCTCCGAGCAACTTGATGTCACAACAACAGCAACAAGGGCCGCCCGCGTTTACACGCAGCAACCCGATTGCTACGCTTTGCCATCATCATTTAATTTAAATTTTTTTGCACTATTTCGACACACAGTTATGCGTTCTCAAACGTGTTTTTCTATCTTTAAATGACGTTGCGAATACTAACTGAGCTTCCTAAAACGGTTTGTTCCCAAAAACGTTCAGTTTCAAAACCAGAATCAAGTCTTTAGTTGTCGTAACCACCGCTACGGGGTGTCACGTGAAAAGATCGCGTCCCTGATTGGCTGCTGCCGCTTCAAATGTCTCCGACTTGTCCGAGTTGCTCGTCGATCTAAGGAAAGCTAGGGAAAAATTCGCCAGCAACACCTAAATTGCTTGAAGAGTTGCTCGTCTTAAGCGAGCCTTAAGAAAATCGGCACTCCAGCGCACACCCCAAAGCACGCACAGAGTCGTGGTCGCGAGCTGAGTTTGCGATTTCTTAGAGTAATTCGTTCCAGAGGCATCGGCACAACCCGTGAAATAGCTGTATTAAAAACACGCGAGTCCCAATTTGGAAAATATTCGTAGTTTATACATTTCACCTATCCGCCTTGAATTTATTAGCCCGCATTTTGTATCGCCCATTCACCAAGTCCGCTGTCATAAGCGTACTTGTTTTGTTTTAAAACTTAAACCCAGAAGAAAAAATTCTCTCACGGCCATTTATTTATTCTACATACTTATCATCGTACCACAATCTCATAATCTCGTTAAAGTAATCGATCATAATAACAACATAGGACGTACATATTTAACGTCATAAAATCGGTAATGCTGCATCAAACCTCAGTTGAGTTCCCATAAATCCTCAAAAATTCAATACATCCGCAGAGTGCGCATTGTATCCCTCTTAATGTCTTGAGCGCAACTTTTTGAAAGCTTGTCCCCCGCATAGACGAAAGAAAACAAAAGCACCGTGTTAAAGAAGCAACAACGATCAATAAAAATAAAACGGCACGAAAACCATTACCACGAAGCTTTAAGAAAGAAGTGTTTACTAACCCATTCACTCGATAATCGGAAGCTGCAGCGCTTTCTACCAAAAGAAACGTTCTTTAATCACGATCAGACCCCACGCCCTCGCTAACAGTAATTAGCGACATCACATTTAATAAGAGTCGAGCTGCGGTTACGGACCAGTGGGTATCAACAATCGATACATCTTTTCCCCCCATAAAAAAAAAAAAAAAACAGCAACAAAAGAGGTCGCGCATTCAAAGGAGGCGCCGGATGGGATGGCCTTTTCGCGGCAGACACAAAAGAAGCGGTTGGATTCCTTGAACGCCGATCACGCACGTTTTTTGTAGTTCTCGGTAACCACCCTTCATCATCGTCCGTCTGTCTCTAGCGTTCCCTAAGAACACTTTTTCCCCTTTTGTAACACCCTCTGTGACTCCCCTTTCCCGAAACACTCCCCTTCAAGGCTCCCCTTATACCCCCTCCTCTTCTTAGGCGTTCCCCCCTCCCCTTACTTCTCATCCCGGCCTCTAAAGAAAACAATGGCTGGTCTGACGAACAAAGGACATCCGAAATCGGCGCGTTTTATTTGTGCGCATCCGTTTTCCTATGGAGTTCCGCGCGGCCTTTTGTCTTCACGTCCGGTTTCTTTTTTTCCTTTTTTAAAGAGGAGAAGAAAGAGGCGTCTTCGAATATCGCGAGCAAAAAGCCATTTAGGATCAGGCTGCTTATGCGCGGCCTGTGCCTATTCTCGCATTTTCTCGCGGGAAACAATGGGATCGGGGATACTTCCCTTTTTAATACGGTACTAGACAATCGAATTATCTTAATAAATACAACCGTGCACTAGCAATGGCATTAGAAATTTCGGTATTCTTTTTATGTTTTCTGAAAGGAGAGGCTTGCGCGAGCTGGAAGCACCGGAAGTAAAACGAAGGAAGTCGGAGTGCATTGTTTGAGGCGCCCCCTCGAGAGACTTTCGAGGGACGAGGCGAGAATTTCCGTTTCAGATTCGTAAGTGTCAGTTGTTTCTTAAAAAAAAAGAAAATTTGAAAGGAGCTACTTTCATTGTCGCGTTTCCGAAATCGCGTGCTCTTGGCCAGAAGAAATCTCAGTCGCCCTGCGTCTGAAAATACAAGATAAAACGAGTAACTGACAGAAAAAAAGTTTGAATAATAGATAACAGTACCCTTATTTAAATTGTTGGGATCTTTTTTTTTTATAATCGAAGGCCTATCTCTAAAATGCATACCGTCTCCTGGACATTTCTTGCGCGGAAAATTCAGCCTAACAGGAACCAGCGTCTGGATGAAGTCAGCTCAAAGCTATGCGGAGAGCAAGTCGTCTGCTTCTTTTGCAGGGGTTGCGGTGACGTCAGAACGACGCCGAGTTCTGATTGGCACAGATTGAATAATAGTGAGTAGAGCTCAAAGCAAGCTGCCCTGAGGTCTACCCGCTATTCTTCAATCAGATCCAATCAAAACTCGGCGTCGTTGTGACGTCACCGCAACCCTTGCAAAAGAAGCAGACGACTTGCTGTCCGGATAGCTTTCTCGCCTTTGTCGCCTATTGTTCGTAGGGAGCCTAGATTGTAGAGAGCGTCCAACTCAAGCCATAGGGAGACTTTGCAGTTTAATGGCGCACGCCTCCGCCGGAGATTGGTCGCATGTGCGCAAGCGCTGCGTTATCGCGTGGCTAGGAGGAAAGCAGGCGGAAAGGTGGAGACGCTCGCTGACGACCAACGCGTTCATCACTTGTAGCTCGTATTGCAAACGCGGCGCATGAACCACGTGACTGCGATGAAGCAGTGGGAAATTATATTTAGTGCAGGCTCTCTAATTGTTCGCTGTTACCTACTGGTGATTACCGCCTACTCGTGGGGAAGCAATTGAGACGAATTGCGCGTGCCTAGTGCGCCCGTCGGCGTTACGATGGAATTTAGGGGTCTTACAAATTCCGCATGCTTTTTTCCGTTGTGCCAAACTTGAGCGAACGTAATCTGAGTGCAGCGGCTAAAAAGGACCTACCGATGAAAATGATTTGTTTGCCGCTAGGGGCGCCCTGATCGGGGCGACAGTCATATGCGTTCTTTTCCTATGCTAATCTGACCTAAAAAAAAAAAACTATATTTGAGCCATAAAGTTATTGCACCTTCCTATTTTATAACCACCATTACAAGATTCAAAACGCAGAGTTCGGTCAACAGAGGTGATCTTACTCTTAAAAATGTCGACAGGTAAAAATTAATACTTAAAATTCAACTTAGCGAACAATGTTTGCTGGGAGCTTTTACACACTGATGTAATTCCCTAATCTACAAATATATCATATGCTTGACCTGCCCTCCCCCCCCCCCCTTTTTTTTTTATCAAACTTGAACTTTTTATTGCATTAAAAAAGTTCAAAAGCAACAAAAACATAGAAATGTAAATTTACTATGAGGGTAATATTGTGTCAAGATGTACTATATTTATTTGGAAATCGAATTGTGTTTGTCGTATTTTAATTGAAGTACGTTGCTTCCAATGTACACAAAGTGACATGGTAAGTGTGAAAATGAAATCAGTGTTTTGAACCTCACTCATTTAGTCTATACCCGTTTTAACCTAAAAAAAAATTGGGTGTGTCCCTCTTTTCTTATGCTTATTGCTCACATTCCGTCGCACATATTATTCCGTTCTGAAAAATAGTTCCGATACAAGATTGCTCTCTGGAAAGCTAGTATCATTTAAGCTTAAATAAATTTGTTATTCTAAGTAGGATACATAATATTACTCCTTAATACGCGCGAATTCGCCTGATTCAACGCCCCACAAGATCTGAGGATCGATGTTCGTAGCCAGCCGTCTATAAACCTTTCCAAAAAACACTCGACCCCAGGGGCAACAAACCGTTTTTTGGAGCCCGGTCACAGAGTTTGAGGCTAGACTCTCACCGGCGTCCCTCCTAACCCTAACCGAGTGGATTGTGATTTCAATAGGCGCAGCCTGCGTAGGCGCAGTTTCAAACGCTGCTGGCGGCTAAACTCTCGTCTTTTCCCGCTATATTTTGTGTTTCATGGTACATGTATTTTCCCGAGGACATTGAGAAAGCATTGTGCCACATTTGAAAAAACAAAAGAAGAAGCAATAAACCCCCCAAAACTTATAATCTGTTTGTTGGGTACGCGCGCGACAGAACGAATGCGACTGGAATGTATAATTCTAGTTATTTTTTTTTTCTTACGATAAGTTTTGACGGCGCCGCAGGATTCGCCACATGTGAAACGACAAAGGAGATTGCTGTCAAAAATAAATTGCAACAAAAGAGGGCGGCATACATTTATCACGCTCACAGATAACGTGTTTACCGATGGACAGGACACGGACATACAAGTGAGGAAGTGTTAACATTCGAACAATATATCGTACGTACCACACGATGCAGCGTTATCCGAAAAGAATTTATTTGAGAAACCTCACATAACACACTCACAGTCGACGACAGCCACATCTTGACGATCGGACGGACTCCGAGATGACTTCGTTTTGGGGCACGTTTTGGGGAGAGCTTCTTTTTTTTAGAACCGCACCAAGGCAAAGAAACAAACGCGACTGACCCGTTTCTCACCCCAAACCGGACTACTATATTTGGAAATGACTGAGGATTCTATGCGGATTATCTCTGGGAGGGGAAAGAACAATGTTGGCAAAATCGCGTCGGGGGTCGTTCGACGTCCTTTATTTCCTTCGTTTCCCCTGAATGTCGAGCAGAAAAGCTTGAATGGCAGGCACTTACCAGCCTTATTTCTCACAATGGAAGATACCACAAAAATGATACGCAGCACGCATAAAAAAAAATTAAGTGGAAACTTTCAAGAGAGGCGAGAAAACGTCGAACGTAAAACCGCAAAAACGTAGGTAGAGAACCGCGCTGAGCGGGTCTTCACAGTCCCAGAGAGTGGCAGAAAAAGAGTCGCACCAGCCGCATCAGCATCAGCAACATGGCGGCGGCCTATGAGCGTTTTTTGGAAAGGTGTATAACCGCCGTCACTCGCCTTCCAAAATGGCGACTCCGACAACTACGGCTGTTCGGTCCGTGTTAGCACTCATTTCTGAAGATATTTCCCCTCGGGTGTGCGACAAACGTCACGAAAGAGGAAATGTCCTGCCGAGCCAGAAACTGTGTTTTGAACGTATATTCTTGTATGCCGCGGCGATACAAAGACAAAAATATGGTGGAAGTCGTCAACCTGACCGCCGACGTGACGGGGATCAGTGTTAGCACGGTGTTGCTTTCGGCCGAGCAGGACTCAAGGCCACGGCGAGACGACAGCTCCGGAAGCAGAGCAGACGACTCCGGAAGCAGAGCAGACGGACTTTTTAATCCCAGGCAGGCTCGCCAAGAGACGAAATCCGAAGAACAAAGCCGGCGGCGGCGCGTGTAACTTTTATCGGCTGCTGCCAAGAACAATAAAAGAAAACGTGCGATGTCGAAGATATCGCTTTCGGCGTGGCGGCTATGAACAGTAGCGCGCCCTCGTGCGCTTACGCGTGACAACGGAACAGCGGTCCAAGAGATCAAGCTTGGCTTCAAACGTGCCAACGGAGCTGCGCAAACTCCTTCGAAGAAGCGCCCGAAATCTGCTCAAAAAAAGAAGAGAGTTTCGAATCACAACGTGTGCACGTTGACGGCCGTGAAAAGCTGCCTGCGCAACTTCTTCCGTCGGGGGGAGATCCCTACATTGAAAAAAATCGCCGCTCGTTTCCAAGAAACAACGAGGTGCCTTCCTGTTCCGGGACTACCCTGCATCTCCCGCTGAAGGACATGGGATTCGAGAAACAGAAACGGAATCGCAGCTTTTTTATAATCGAGAGAGAGGAAATCTTCGAGTGGAGGCGGCGGTATTTGAGGGCAATCGGAAAGCAACGAGCCCGGAACCGCAAGATCTACTTCCAGGACGAGATTTAAGTGAACGCCGGCCTTACAGTCGACAAGGTGTAAACTGACAGCATCATAAAGTCAGCAAGTGAAGCCTTTATGTCTGGACGGACGACCGGGCTAAAGGTTTTTTCTGAAAAAGGTGAAAAAGTGATTGTCACTTACGCAGGTAGTGACACTGGCTTCGTGTCCGGCTGCCTGGACGTGTTTTGTGGAAAGAAAAAGGGTGACTACAACGATGAAATGGACTCAAACAGGCTTGAAGCTTGGTTTCTTTATCTGCTGGAATACATGGAGCCTAACAGCCTAATTGTTATAGACAACGCGCCGCACCACAGCAAAAAGGCTGAAGCTCTTCCCACATTGGCAACAAAGAAGGGTGAGATTCAGGAGTGGCTCTCTTCCAAGAACATAGACTGAACTTCCACAATGAAGAAAAAAGACCTTCTGACCATTGTGCCAACGGTAAAGGATCGCTACACAAAGGACAAAGTTGACGTCATGGCTAAGGATGCCGGACACGCAGTGCTGAGGCTCCCACTGCACCATTGCGAACTAAATGCCATATATGGGCACGAGTCAAGCAGGAGGTCGCCTCTAAAAACATTCAAGCCCGATGACGCTGAGCGGCTCTTAAGGGAAGTAGTGGACAACGTAACAGCTGTCCATTGGCATAACTGTGCAGAGCACGTGAAAAAAAAAATTTATGCGAAGTTTCGGGAACGTGATGTTTCAGAGTCGAACCTCGAACCAGTCACCATCCACCTCGATGAAAGTGACACGGAGTACAGTAGAGACGACGGCGAAGCTGGCGACGGGGTCAAGGATGAAAAGATCTTCGGTGTTCAGCCTTTAGAATAGAAGTGACAGTAAACTAATGTCCCCCCTAGGAAATGTTTTCTCCTAAGAGTGGCGCGAACTTCGGACTCCGTTTGTCACACCCCAGAACACAAAGCGGTCCTTTTAAGGACCATTGACATACTGCGAAATCGGATTCTCGACTTCATACCTCCCGTGCGTCATGTTGTTGTCTTGATTCTACCTTTCATTACGTAATAGCCTTGTTCATGGCTTCTCGAGGTCTTTGAAATCTGCTGTACGTATTCCACTGCACCGTGAATAACCAGTACAAAGATTCACCATACAAAAAAAGAAGTTTGCAGTTTTACTGAATTTGCTAATTTGCCCATCTATTGCAGAGGTGTCGGATGCCATTTTGGCTTCCTGCTTTCTAAACATATATGCATAAAATTTCACTTTGAGGAAAAATCAACAGCTTTCTTCACATCCGAACAGAAGACGTAGTTTTGACGTCATGCCGAAAGTGGAGCAATGTTCTGCATTGTGACCTTGAGCATAACATTTTACTTGCTCCCCTCATGCATGTTCAGTGTCAGATGCACTTCACTTTGAAGTCTAAACAATGTGTCCAGCTCCGTCTTTCATTGTAATAGCTCCGTAGATTGCAGTTATCAGTTCTCCAAGCGGTCTGCGGGAAAGTAAACTCACAAACTGCCATCCACATGTCTTGCGGTCGCTCTGGCAATAAGCATATCTCGCATCCACCATGCTGTTTAAAATTATAATCGGGATTCTTACCGCCATCCACACAGGCCACTCTGGCAACAAGTGCAAGCTGAGATGGAAACTCGGAGGAGCGTATCTGTCATCCACCACGCTGGAAGAGCTTATCTCGGATTCACCCACCGTCACCACAATGCCCAGATTGCTCGGCAGGAGTTCCTTCCAAACTCCTTTAGCTGTTATGAACCTGTAAATCAACAGGCCCATTGACGCCTAAACAAACCGCAGCACAAAGCACCTTCGACCGATTTAATTTTGTCAAATCAAAATGAAATCATAAGGAGCATTACCAGTTTAGAGGGTATTTCTGTTGGCCAACTTCTTGAATTCCTGACTGTAGTGCTTTACCCTGGAACATGGTTTATCAGGTTTCTTGCCCGTAAGAATAAAAAAAAAAGTTTCCAGTTACATGGGCCATTTTGACGACGCAAAACGAATGCTTCAAGTAGGAAAAATAAATGTTTGTCATAAAAATACTTAATGGTTATCTGCCAAGAAATTGTTCACATTTTGAGATATATGGTCATATATGTGGTCATATAGTAACAAAACAGGAGAGGCAAACTTGAGCATGTCGTAGATGGTATGCATACCAAAGGAAAGGAAAAGCAGAACTTCCTTAAAAAAAAACCTAGATGCTTCGCCATACATGTCATCCACATCACTTGGACCAAAAAGATTGGGGTGTGTGTGCATGTTTATACAGCCTAGAACTTATCTGCCTCAACGGACCACTTGCATCCCAGCTGTTGATGAGAAATTTAGCCAGTGCAGTACAACCACCAGCCTGGGGTCTTAACGTGCACCACGCAGTAGTTATACAGGACCGCACGCCGGTACAATGCTCATCCAGATCGAAACGGGACTGGGTGGAGATTGAACCGAGGGTCCCTGGGTTCTGCAGCCCGAGCTTTCGTCCCATGTGCTCCAGGCTCGTGTGAGCTAGCTCACTCGGCCACCGCTCCTTCCATCGCTTGGACAAAAAGCAAATTCTACGAATGAAGGCAACATGACGGAGAACTAACCTGAACCAATGAGGAGCACGACACAGAACACCAGAAATTTGAGGGGGTGGCCCGTAGACATCAATAAAATAGCACAGAGATCATTCATTGGCCAACGACAAACTTTATGCACCCGTAAGAGAGATGTTTTGCATTTTATAGGTACCATCAATCATTGAGTTTGTCGCCCCAAGGAAAGACCAGGCAAGAAAAGCAAAATCTCAAACCCTCAGCAACCAGATTTTTGCCTGGACTGCCCAGCTCCCTACGCTGGAAAGGCAATGAACACTCCAGAATGTATAAGATGTCGCAAATACAATGAATGTATGAAGGGGAAGGACGTACAGGCCAGTACTACTGTTGAACACACAATACAATTAATAATAATAATAAGAAGAAGAAGAAATGGAAGACGTTTACAACTCTTTGTAACGCCGAGTTAGAGCGCAGTTCTTGAGGAGGAGGAGGGGAGGGTACGGAGAAAGGGTATGCTTTTCCTTCTCCTCCGTTCCCTCTCCTCCTCCACTTCTCCTAGTCTCCTCGTCCCCCTCCCATCTTCCTCCTTCCTCCACTCCTTTTCTTCCTCTCCCTCCTCCTCCCTCTCCACCTCCTTCATCCTCCCCCTCGTCCTTCCCCTCTTTGACTCGCCCCTCGTGACGGCACTCGTGACCCTCGTGACGTCACTCGTGAAGGCCTCGTGAAGGTCGTGACCTTCGTCGTTACCTGCAGAAGTGACTGTGACGTCATTATGAGAAACGTCCCATGATGCAACGTGCGGGTTGCGAGTAAGACCCGCGCGTTGCATTGTGGGACGCTTCCCATAATGCAACGTGCGGTTACGCCGACGCCGACGGCGACGCCGCTCATGGCAGAAACGGGCGCCCAAGAGCTGCGCTCTAATAATAATAATAATGATAATCTTTATTTGCACGAAAAACGTTACCCCGGGCTAGGCTAGGACAAAAAGGCGAAAGCCCGTGCGCTGGTGCGCCCGTTAGCCTGCTACCCGGGGCGGGAAATGACAACAAAACAATAACAACAGTTCAGGACCGAGCTAGGTTATGCAGAGCGCAAGTTCCTCTGTTACCAACGAAGGGTCGCGGAGACGCCAGAGCGCCAAATCCCGTCCATCTCCGACCGAAAGGGCACAGGGTAGACCCAGAGTCACTAGGTAGACCCCAAAAGTTAGCACCTCAAGGCTGCTAGCCCAGAGTTACCCTCACCATCCCTTCAATCAGAGCCCAGCGCCCCGACACTACTGCAACCCCCGCGGAAGAAGCAGCCAAACCCGCACTCCGCACACATCGGTTACATTCAGTGTAATGAGCGCGAAAATGCCCGGCGTAGGGCTGCCGACTCTGCCCGATCGGTGGGGAGCGGAGAGCGAACCGACAGAAGGGACGCAAGGCAGTCTCTAAGGGTGGTTGGGAGAACAGAATGGTAGTTGTGTACGGTTCGGGCGTGCTGTTGTTCAGGTTATCCAGAACGCTTCCCTATCCTGACGTTCTAGTGGAGCTGGGTGCCCACCATGAACCCGTCAAGTAACCTGCAGAAAAGCCCAACCCTTGCCACTATCCGGTGGTGATGGAGACTCCGCCACATAAGATCATTGAGGCAAGCCTTGTAAGGCAGCATAGGGTCTTGACGACCCAAGGTCCAACAGTGGAGAGTTCGGGTGGCTCGGCGCTGCACGCTCTTAAGTTTGTCTATTAGGTTAGTCTGGAAAAGGCTCGATACTGAACAGCAGTATTCCAGCTTGGTAAGGAACAAGGATGTAAAGCGGGCACAGAACGTCACAGGTCATTAATTCCTAGAAACCCGTGTAACAATACCAAGACTTCGTCGGGCTTTGGATACAGTGTCGGCGATGTGAGATAAAAAGTCCAGAGTGGAAGTGAAGTCAACCCTAAGGATGGACAAGAGCTGAACACTAGGAACTGGGGAGTTTGGCAAGGAGTATCTGGGATCTGCATTGGAGTGGCAATTGGCGATTCGCAAGGCAAACGCTTTTTTGGAGGTGAATGGAGGGACTATTTTTCCTTGCCCAGCAGACAATGTTATCAAGAAGACCCTGGGAGCCGACACAGATGGGTGCGACACAGCTGGGTCAAGGATGGTGGTATCGTCTGCGTACTTCACGAGGAGACAGTCTCGAGATTAAGGTATCTCATTGGCATACATAATCGATCCCTGGGGCACCCCAGAGGTGACAACAAACTCCTCAGTGACCCGGCCGTGATACAATACAAGATGGAAACGACCGATAAGGAAACGGCTGGGCCAAAGAACCAGGGGACCACGGATACCTGGTAGTACGATTTTCTGGGGGAGGATGGAGTAATCAAAGGAGTCGAATGCACTGCAAAAATCGAGCTGAATGATGTCGGTTGGGATGTGGTTGTCAAGTCTGTTGCTGACGTGGTGCCTTACAATTGCGAAAGCCGTCTCACGACTTCGATTAGGCCCGAATTCATGTTTGAAATCAGAGAACAGGCAATTTTTTTCAAAAAGCGAGGGAGGTCCTGGTTGATGGTTCTTTCGAATGTGCGGCAGAGGATGGACGTCATGAAAATGGGCCTCTAGCTAAAACGATCGTTGAGGGGCTTCCCCCTTACCCTTGTGTACTGGTATCACAAGGGCCTTCATCCAGTGGTGAGGCACATAGGAGTGGTCGAAGAGGGATTGAAAAAGTGCGAGCATAGAGAAAGATACATAAGGTCATAAAGAAAAATACGCAAGACTTGATGAAAGTAGGGGCGAGTTAATCCGGCCCAACACAGTAACACAGTGAGAGGGCGTAGTCAGTTGCCGATAGACAACTGATCGTCGAGAGACAGGCGTAAGTTCGAAAGGAAGTGACAGGTTGGGATACGGAAGCTCCAATATGCTGGACAATAAGGTCGGGATCTGCGGCAGTAGAAGCAGGGCAGAAAGTAGAAGAGAACTGAGAAGCAAATAGTTTCGCTATGTCTTAGGGGGCTCTGATGGAATGAGTGCCATTAGAAAAGCAGGGAAGCTCTCGGTTGGATTGTAGTCTATTGAAATATTGCCGGAACAGCTCGAGGTCTCTCTTGGCGTTGACAAAAATAATGTGGGCGTATTCGTGAGCGCAAGAAATGGCAGATTTGATTGTCCGCTGCAAATTTTTGGCTTTCTGGAGAGTTATGGGGCATTGTATCCGAGTGACACGCTTAAAAATGACTCCCTTCAGCCCTGCCATTTTCTTGATGTCTGGGGTAATCCAGGGGGACAAGTTAATTCGCGTGGAGCTTGATGACTGCGTCACAATCTTTCCGAATGACGTCGACAAAGTCCCACCGAAGTTCATAGTTGGTGGAGCAGTTTTTTCTCAAGGTGAGGCTCTAGGGGACGCGACGAGCTAGCTGTGCCATATGGGCGTTGTTCAACTGGTAGAAGTTCCACACTGTTCCAGTGAACCGGCCCTTCCAAGGGAGATTTGAGGCGAACTTAAACTTTAGGGCGTGGTGGTCGCTCCCAGAAAGACTACGATACACATCACAGGAGAGAGTACGTGTGATTTCAGTGGTTCAGTGATGAAGACGAGGTAGAATATTGATGAGGCACGACCGTGGACTTGATATCTGGTGGAGTGACAGACTTGGTGGAGGCCCACTACAGGGGTAACGTCGAGAAGGACGTCATTAGCATGGTCGCTAGGAGATGGCTCTTGGCGACCCCACAAGTAAGTGTGAGATATAAAGTCAGCGAGAAGGATCACATTTTTGTAGCAATCGAATCTCACGCGAGGCAGCGAGGCGGCCAAGAGGGTGTTATGCACTTCGCGGCGATTAGGTGGGGAGTATGCGCAAACTATAAAACCAGTCCCCCGCGGGAGAAACACCTCGATGAAGACGGCCTCTTGGTCCAGAGACTCCAGGTCATCTCTGCGGTTCACCGAGAGGCTAGACGGTGCAGCGATAAAGACACCCGTGTATGCGTGTCCAGAGACTCCAGGTCATCTCTGCGGTTCACCGAGAGGCTAGACGGTGCAGCGATAAAGACACCCGTGTATGTCCTTGCGGAACACCGTATGGGATGGGTCAAAAAGTTCGCTGTCGTGTACGCTAGGGTCGAGCCACGTTTCCGTCAGGAGAAAACGGCTGACGGCGGAGGCGAAGCAACTGTAATTTGGAGGTTGAGATTCTTTATTTTGATGCTGCGGCAATTGCTGTGCCACAGCGTCAAACCCTTATTAACACCTGAGGAGTGGGTCGTATCGATAGCACCAGCCTGTCGGGAACCCACGGTGTTCGGGGAAAAGATGGTGGGCGGGCGGGCGAGGACAGAGGCGGCTGGTGGTGAAACAGGTGGAACACACTCAAAGAGCCTAGAGTCCAGGGGCGGAAGTTGGCATACTCCACAGAGCCACTTTGCCCGGACACGCAAGTAGGCGACACGTAGGGAGGAAGACAAGTTCACAATTTTGGTGGTGCCCGCGGTTGCAGTTGTCGCACTTGAGCGCAGCAACTGGATCCAGAATAGTGAGATAGCATCGTGAGCACATAGGGCAGGGACCAGGGTTTGGGAAGACGTCTCCAACCAGCAGAAGTAGCGCCGAAGTCCACCGCGAAGGACGGCCGAGCGATAACGGTCGCGTGCAAGGCCTACTTGAGAAGGACGGACCATCGTGAGGATAGACCCGGCGGTAAGGAGATATTCACCGGAGGGGGATGGGAATGCGGGAGAGTCACAGAATCTCCCGAGAGCTTGGCAATAGTCGAGGTGGTGACGAAGGCAGCAAAAATAGACATTAAAATCAAAGTTCGGTAGAGCGGCCGTCGCCAACGAAGCACCCCAGTCGCAATATCCTTATCTGTTGAATACAGTGGATACAGAGAAGCCCTGGTGGCACTTAGTGCACTTTAACACTTTATAGCTGGTGCACGCAGTTCAGTGAAGTTAGAAATGTTTTACCTGTGGCAATAAAACGAAACTGTTTTGACATAAAACAGAAATTGCAACAAGAAGCATAAACAAATCTTAGACCGATGACAGGAAAATGGTTATGCCGCTAGGATATCCCACCAAGAACCTGTCCTCCTGTAAAGCGAAAACAATCCTGACATGTGCAGCAAGTCAAAAAAAGTCAGGGCCCTATCCTGAGCATCAGGAAAGTAAAATAATACAACGCACGCTGTACTACAAAAAATAATCATCGTTTCTTCAGTGGTCGAGATAACATGTTTACTTTCGTGCATGTGCCAACAGAAGGTCGAACCGAACATCTATTTTACTGTACTCAGCGTTCGCTGTGCATTTCGATTACATCGCAGGGCGTTGCAAAAACACGACGCTTAAGTCCTGCTTCGAACCCCTTAAAAAAAAAAAAGAAAAAAAGAGGGTGGGCCTGATTCGCACCGCATAAGGTACCGCTCGCCCAACGGAACATCAGTAAACAATCGGTACGACTATGCTACCATTCAACGATGTGCTATTCAGTTAAAAAAAAAAGTACAGAGAGCCATGTCTATAACAAACACGCTGCAAACTTCACCAATGCGAAATGCGTAGCCACAAAACTTAAGAGAACAAAATATAGTGTAAAAATTGAAACACACCGCGACACGCAAGGAAACCGATTCTCCACTCAATATATACACGTGAACGTCAACGTAATAACGTAAAGAAAGGTATATTAGGACAGCATATTATATGCAGGCTTACGCTCGTGGCAAGTAGCAGATCTTATGAAATCCAGTTCATCAAGTTTGCGGCAATGCCGATGATGTCAGCTGATCTTTTTGATTTAGCGCTCCAAGGTTGCCGTTAAAAACTGTCAATACGCTGAAACACACACACATTGATTTTTTTCTCATGGTGTTTTTAAAAAGCCGACGGTACAAACAATGGGAAATGTACAAAAATAATAAATTTGAACAGTTTAAAGAAGCGGTGTCACATTGTGCATAACATAAGCATGTTTGTCAGAAACGAACGATATTTAACGAGGTATGTCCCAGCTTTTTGCCACTGGAGAATGCTGCAGAGCTAAATTTATTTTGGTTTCGGTCCTTAATTGTAGATCCCACCACCTCCCAACCGAGAGTGGTGAAGTCTACGCGATGTCGCGCCCTTTCATTGGTGGAAATTCAGAACACCCCCCCCAACAGCCGGGCTTGTTTTAGTACGGTTCTTGAGCTGAAAACGAGTATCGTATCTAACACAGACTCTTTCCACCTAACATCGAACATGATCGATTGAAGGATGCTTTCAACCTCCAGTTTGAGCTGCAGTAATACTGCAGACGAAAGCGGATAAAAGTGGGATATTTATTTCAGGTAAAAAACACTACTGTACCTAAAGGAAACGCTTTTGTTTTACTTACTTGGACCATGAAACGACTTTCAACTCCTTCCTCCTTAAATTTAACCCTCAACTCAAAAGAGAAATGATAAATCACGTGATCGTGACGTGCTTTGGCACCCGAAGCGATGACTTCAAGTTTCCACCAAATACTTTACTAGAGGGAATACATCCTGCTCCCCGAAAATACTAAGGCCTCGGCGCGGACAGGTTTGTCTCACTTTGAATGGCTAGATGACCAGCCACCTTGGGTTTTCCCGCATTCAAATGGCGGGTGGCGGGAGGTGCCACCTATCCCCAAAGAAGTCGCGGTTATCAGTCATTCTTGTCGGTGGGCGAATGGCACGCCGCATGCCATTCGGTCGATGCAAGCTTTTGCTCAATATGCGATGTAGATTTTTCCATAAACATTTTAGAGCAAAAATATATATTTTTTAAGCGGCGTGGCAAGACGTATCGGACGCCAAGGGAAAAATTGGCGCAGTAGGCGCGTATTTTTCAGAAATACGTTTCGTATGTGTATTTCTCTATCGCGATACATTTTTTTCACCAGTATCTGTATTTCTGTCTCTAAATACATGTTTGTATTGCGATACAATCTGGAAGGAGTGTATTTCGTTACATTTGTTGAGAAATACCCGCCCCGAAAAAAAAAAAACATGTTCAAGCGCATTACTTATTCTTTTTTTTTTTACTTCTAAGAGCACCAGGGTCATGGAGATGCTGGGGCATTGTTACTATGCTGACCAAGGTTCCTTCCGATTGTCCAAACTATTTTTCTATGTGTCCTCTTTCGTCTTCAGAAAACTGTTGCGTGGTCGGTAACTCGAACCAGGTGGCGTGCCAGGAGTGGATTTAGAGCATCTTCTGCCTCAGGTCCTTAGAGGGATTTCTTGAGTCACTGTTTGCTGGTATTCAATGTCCGCTTATAAACGCCTCTTTTGCTTTAGCGTACAACCAGCCGGCAAAGCTGAGTCACAGTCCGTTGTAGCAAGAGCCTGGCGGTGGTTGACTGGAAATAGTAGGATGACTCACGCAGTGAAGTTCAACACATCTTCAAATGCGGCTCCGACCGTAATATTAAAACGGCTCAAGGGTACGTCGTCAGCCGACGTGAATGTGACCCGCTGTTCTGGCGATCCCAAACCTAGGAAGGAGGCCAGACGTGGCCTCGCTGTGCCGACCCAGACCACCCAGACTTCGTACACCGGCGATTCTTCTCTAGGCGCTGTTTCTCGGAGAGCTCGCACCTCTGCCGGCAGTATCAGGTCCCAATCCACGAGGTTTCTCTTTGGATGATGCTAGGCGAAACTTGAGGACTGAAATCCATGCGTCGGTGGCGGAGGGTCGGCAGGAAGGACCTTCAAAACAGGGATGCCACCATATCGTTTTTTTTTTTTCAACCGAAACAAAAGATAAGACATGTGTTCCAGATTGCTTCAGGTGGTTCACTATTCTCGAAAATTCCAAATGACGCTGCCTCCACGATCTTCAACGAGGTAACCTACGACGAAAGTACGTACTGTCTTTTCATACAACAGCGAGGTAAAGTTTCATGTTAAACGCCACACCTACAGATAAAGAATACCATTTAGAAGACTAAAAAGCGCAAAATACACGGACGAAGAAGAGACACATAGAACACCCAGACTGGCGCTAACTTTCAACTCATTTAATCAAGACAAACCACCCAGCACTCATGCGTGAACAGTCTTTACTGTCACGTCAACCACATCTGACGTGGGGGAAGAGAATGTTCACGCTTGTGTGCTGAGTGGTTCGCCATGATTAAATCAGTTTAAAGTTAGCGCCAGTCCGTGTTGTATGTGTCTCTTCTTCGTCCGTGTTTTTTGCGCTTTTAGTCCTCTAAATCACAATGAACCAACTAGCCCAATCTAAAGTTTTAATTAATAATACCAGTTAATTTCACCGTGACGTAATGTGATCAATTTTGACAGGGGCGTCCTTATTGGACAGGGGCGTGGTGACGTTTTGATGGGATTTAGGGTGACATAGAATTTATTGAGAGGCCGAAGTCTTTTTGCATCCCTCGTCAGACAGACAGAACGTAAAGGAAGAATTTGCGGTCAGTTCTTGATGGAACGTTTTTTTGAGTCCAGTGAAGACTCCTCGTCGTCCAAAACCACTACTTTCAAGGCAAAGTGCCAAGCCTGCGGGAAGGTAATTTCGGTATCAAAAACTTCCACTTTAAACTTCGAGCTTCATCTCAGTTGGCGCTTCAAACAAATGTGAGAAATGTATTGCGGATACTGCAATACATTTTCTGTATTTGTATTTCTGCCCTTCCTAAAATGTCTTCCTGTATTTGTAGTTCTAAAAACCTTTTGCTTCTATTTAAAATGTATTTCCGATACGTATCGTGATCGTGATACATTTTGAGAGTGTGCGCCGACGTCCAGGTTCTTCGAGAAATGGCTATTTGATTATCTGTGCTACCAGATCCTCGCGCTCCAAATTTGCGACCGGGCACTCTGTGGCTCTGTCGTCAAACTGCCAGGCTTTGTCAGCATAGAGGAGGCTATGCTTTAACACGAGGTTCTTTTTAGGGCTGTATAACTCAAGAGCGCAAGACACCAGAGTGCCGACAGGAGAGCGCGCGACAAGAGAGCCCTGCGACACGAGAGCGCGCGCCATTAGAGCGCGCAACCGGTTGACCGCGCATCACAGGAGTGCATGTGCGCGCCGTGGAAAGTTTCGAGGATGGTATTCGCGGCCATAGACTCTTTTACTGTTTACAAACATAAACCGCTGCTTGCGTCCCAAGCGACTTCTAGTCGTTTCGTCTTTGCAATTCAATCGATTTGCATATGCCACCAGTGCTAGTCATAAATGCTGCACGGACAACAAATTTGGAGATTTAGCGAGGGCCTTCGGCTGTACGGTTTAACTTCTTGGAGGAGACAAGTTGGTCTACAGTAATATTAGCAAAGTTTGAACATATCTCGGGCTTGTTTGTTCTTTTGGCGTTCTCTTGGAGAATTGGTGGTTAAATGTTTAATCGATGTTTCAAGCAGGGGTGTTAAGGTGGGCTTCGTTAATTATTTTATATGAACCGGAAGTCTGATGGGACGTAAAAGACTGGAACGTCACCTGGTGGTGTTCGCAAAGAAAATGGCCTCTACAGATACTTAAGGGATGACTAATCGATAAAGAAGGTATAATTCAAGAAGTGTACTGCTTGGTCAATTAAAATGTTGAGACATTTTTGTGTGTGTGTTTTTGTTTAGAAACTGTGTTCTTAGAAAATGTGGGTGTGATGGTGTACTGTGTATTGAAACATACCTTGCCATATCATATTGTTAACAATAAAACTTGATTTAGGAAGCATTTTCTGCCGATTCCAAGCAAGAACTGAAAATCACCCAAAGGGATCCCCATTAGCATTTGCAATAAACAGGTTGTCAAGCTGACTACAAACATATAGCCCGATTTGATAACCCAACCAACTAACTTTTCGATGCCATGGGTAAGGTGAGTAAGAAAAATCTCGTTTAAAATGATCCCGTACAAGAGTTGCTCACCGAAATGAATCTTAGAAACTATGGTCGGACCCGGCCATCTTTCCAGCGTCTCGTGTTATTTTGTCTTGCATGCGGCTGTTACCGCCAGCGATAAACATCTATTGCAATACTACAACCCACCTATCGGCCCGTTAGCGCTCTTGTGTCGCGTTCTCTCCTGTCAGCTTTCTCGTGTCGTGTGCTCTCGATGATCTCTCCCATTTTTCAGACCTACTTTACCCCTGATTACAAGACCAAAATATTGAAAAATGGTTGTACATGTTTCTTGCAATCATACACAATATTTTATCTTGTAAAAGAATTAAAATACAGACACAGTTTGAACTTCTAGTTACAATCTCATTTCCTGTGACAGTTGTTTGCCCGCAGTTACCATGAAAGCCACATAAATTAACCCAATGCTCGGCTGGCGGGTTAAACGCATACCAAGAATTGGTCTCTATATTTGTTTATATTCATTCAGACACAATTTCCAGAGTAACACTACAAAGGGCAGATTTGCTCTGCCTTTTTGCCAGGTTACTCGAAACATTTTGTCATCCGTTCACAGATAACGAGGACATGTTTTCCAATCTGGTTTATACTTTGTTTCAGCTTAAGTCCAGACGTAGTCGACGCTACAAGCTACCGGGAACAATCAAGCAGCCTCAAAAGTGCAAGTCACTGGGCCTTTCCTGTTTACTATTGGTTTAGCGACGACGGAACGCCCACAGAAGCATGACTAACACCATGATAGTGCGCTTTTGATGTTATTTGATTGGTCCCGTCAGCGCGATGCGTCGGCCAAGAATCCCGGACTGGATAGTAAAAAAGAAAGAAATGAAGAAAAATAGAATTGTCAGCGACATTTATTTTTGAGTACTACTATGCATAGAATGCTCTGTACTTCGTTCACCATTTCGGATGAGACTGTAGCCAATTTCACAAGCACGAGAGCTCGAGGTCGCTGCTTTGAAGCGTTCTTCCGCACAACGAGCACTAGTGCTAGAAATGCACGTCTCAAAGCCCGGGGCTGGCTAGCTCGCGCGTGTAGATTTGGCTGCCAGTATCAGCTCAAGGGTGAACAGTGTATACGTAAAACCGGAGTCACACTGCTTTTACATCATAGAAAGGATAATCTGCATACAGATTCGAACGCCAGTCACCGGGAAATTCGTGCTTCGAACGCCGCACGGCAATGAGTACAAGGAGAAAACTTGGCATGCGGCATTCGAACCACGGATAGTGCGATGGCTCATGTTTGCAGACTGTCTTTTGTATGATGTGTGAGTAGAGTGACCCCGGCTTAAGGAGAAATCGTTCACATTTGTTTAGAATGCAATGAACAGTTGTTTCGGAGAGTGAAAAAAAAATCCTATCGATTATCTATTGCCCCACTAAAGTTCGCGGGCAAACACAATTTGTTTATATATCGCCTGACTTATACACCAATTTAGATTCCTGGCTAAATTTAGTGGCGGAACCGACGTCATAAGACCTAAAGTCACGTGTCCTAATCATCAATTCATTTTCCCTGCTGAACTTAGCGGAGTCCTGAGTTGGTGAATAGGTCACGTGACATACACGGACAGATGAAGAATAAACGAAAGGACAGACGATTTTCTGGAATTACACGGTTCCGCTGAAAAGCATTCCATGCAATAGAAATAAGCCTTGTTTCGTCCTCCCTGGTTAGGGTGGATACCTGCTCCTTAAGATGAAGCACGAAAAAAAAGAAAAAAAAAGAAATAGGGATGGCTAATACATATGAGTCGTTTATCAAGATCTGCCAGTACCCAAACCAAGATTGACGCAAAGTATATAATGCACCCAAAACGAAAGATTAAGTACCGGGCACGAAAAGAACACCCAGCTGCAACCGAACCAAACAAAAATCATTCTTATTCCGATCCCACATTACGAAACAGCAAATAAACTCAACCAAAAAAAAGAAATAAGCAAAAAACTGTGGCTAACCCTTTGTGTGTTTGTGTTTTTTTGCCCCGTTTGCTAGCGAAACAAGGCAAGTCGTACTAAACGGAAGCGTACATGGAACCCCTAGCGGGGCGTCGATCCAGCGTCCTACATACTCCCCAACCGGAGGAACACCAGCGGTTAAATAAAACGCCGCGGCGTCTAAATGCCCCCGGTGCGCCGCGAACAGGACCCCGAGGAAACTGTAACCCGGACGGACGTTTAAGTTGGCGTGTCGCACATAAAAAGACGATTTCGCGAGACCCCGGACTTCTCTTCCTCGCTTGTTCTTCTGAGCTTTTGCTTCGAGATTCGTGTGTTGCGGCGTATTTAAGGGTTTGTTCCTGCGGGCGTTCGCTTTCAGCGGACAAACCATTAAGAGTCCGCGTGGGCGGTGTGTACACATTCCCCGGCTACTGTACCTTCTCCTTCCTTCTTTTTTTTGTGTTTATATATTTTAGTGACCGTTTCGTTATTTGATTTCTGTTTCAATCCTTCACCACGGTCGCGGGGAGGTCAGCTGAACAATCGGACCCAAAAGTGAGTTACGGGTGAATTAAATCAAATATCGAAAAAAAAAATGTTCAGAGCGAAATCGATTTTTCTACTTTTTTTTGTTTGTTTTTCTTCTGTTTTTTGTTTTTTCTTTCCGAATTGCCAGCTGAGTCGCTGTCTTCCTGGGTAGGAAGAAGGTTTGGCGTGCGTACACAGTCCGAAGTACCCTAACAGACAACGAAACACAGGGGGAATCAAATCGAAATGAATTGTGAGATTAAAACACACATACGCGCACGCACGCACGCACGCACAGAGTCGCGAATGTCGTGAGGTCGAGGTGGAAAGGCGGAAAACGACCGGACTTGTCCCAACATTATAAAAAGGAAATCTTTAAACAAAAATTCTACGGGTGAGCCACTCCGACAAAAGCGCAGTCGTTCGCTCGGATTTGTAGCCCCGGGGGGAGACTGCCTAACTCCTTTTTTTATATATATACCTATCTAATATCAACGGCTACTATTAGTATTATTTTTACTTTTTTATTTTTATAACACGGTTTAAGGGACGTAGGCTTTTATATGTATACGCTTTTTGACTGGGCGTTCCGTGTGAAAATTGTGTAAATTGGCAGAGATTTTGATGGAACCTGGAGCTCCAACAAAATCTTTGTTAAAGTGTAAAGAAGCTTTACTGCTCCTTTGTCCTCTCCCCTCCCCCTCTCCCAACTCATTGCCGCTCTTTGATATTATGCATACTGTACGTATTTTGTTTTAATTTTCTTTTTACTATATTGTCTTTTGTACAATAATGTATATTGTTTGAACTTTTTGTTAAAGTCTTAAAGTTTAAAGCTTAAAGATTTTAATGTTTTATGTCTAGCCATGACACAAGACAGAAGTATGAGAAACTGACCCGTGAGGTTCGTTGCAGTAAAGACGTTTTGAAATATTCCTTTTTTCCGCGTACCATTTACGAGTGGAACGAGTTGCTCCGCAGCGTGGCGTGAATTGTCTCTTTTGCTGCACTTTTTAAATAATTTATTAACTTTTCTTTGTTAGAATCGACTCCAAAAGCTAAAATGCTTACTCGTTTAACTGTACGTTTATGTGCATATATTTTCTTTGTGGACCCTTTTCTTATTAATTCGCCTTCACAACGCCTTGACCTTAAAAACTTGGCCGGCAGTATCTTCGAAATAAATAAAACACATATTGTATTGACATTAATGTATACTGCTTTACAATGATGTGCAATAGTTTTACAATAATGGTAATTGTATTTACAGTAATGTATGTTAGTGTTGTTGTTTTTTGTACAGTAATATATGTTTTTTTTTTCTACAGTAGTGTATAGTGGTATTTTTAGAGTAATGTATGTTCTTCTTTACAAAACGCACATTTTTACAATAAATGGCACTCCGTCGTCCAATGTTCTCGAAAAGGTCAATGGTGACAACGAAAGGGCGGGATGTGACCGCAGTTTGTGACGCGATAAAAAAAATGAAAAGGTTTTTATGTGTTTTGCGTCAATTTTAATTTTACATAGTTCTTTTGTTGTTTTTTTTTCTTTAAGGACTGCGAAAACGTTACATTGAAGGCTATGGAACGGCAGAGCTAAAGCCCGTTGAGTCTTTCTCACAATTCAGTATACATTAACTCATGCTTCGTACATCATGCCTTTACGGGCGCTGTCGAGCGAGGCACGCGAAGATTCTCTTCGCAAAAGCAGCTTTCTACACGCGCGTGGTTACCACAGCGGTTGTGGGCAAACGTCCACTAATAAATAATAGGTTGGTGTCCGTATGCCGCGAACAGCCGTTTATTTCGATAATGTGCAATCAGTTATCACACGTGCTGTTTAGCACGCCAAAACGGCCTTGCACGTCATTTAATTTCCCAACTCAAGCAACTCTAGTTGAACTACTTTTAGTAGTTTAGTCGTTTTAAATTTTTAAGTATTTGTTTTTGTTTGGTAATTTTAGATAAGATTGAAAAAGCTAGTCTACATTTTTAATTCACCTCGTGTTTTATATGCAATTATATAATTTATAATACAAACAAATGTATTGAATATTTCGCACAAACAAATCTCGGTCCACATTAAAAAAAATAGTTAGATTATGAAGAAATGGGCACTCGCATTTACGCGCACCACCAGTGTGGTCATGGTTGGTACTAAATAACTTAAGTATCAGTATGAAAAAATTGCTTTAATATTTGGAACAATATATAGGCGCAGTTATGTTGGTTATTCTAAATAATATTAGTTGTCAAATCTGCTACATGCATTTTATATTAAAAAAGAAAGAACACTCGCACATGTTTTTTGAGTAATTGTCTACGAAGTTTGAAGGCTTGTCTCCTATAAAATATTTATATCGCATGCGCCAACATTTTCAGATTAGTTTCCACACACACAGATAAAATATGGCCAAGTATTTTTACGATACAGTTGTTGAGATATGAGCCCGCAAACAGGTAACCAACATTGAAAAACAAAAACGTCCAAAGATTATTAAAAACTATAACTTTTGTTTTATGTTCGCACCTTTTGTTTGAGAATATATAATTTTCCATCTCTGTTAAAAAAAAAAAAAAAAAACATGTTGCCCTTAATGGTTTAGGGACAGAGATACAGGCGAAAGCCTCTTTCGTGAATCCGCAGGGGTAGTTCCCTGCACAGAAAGCGGCTATAATTTCCAGCTTTTTTTACGTTCTTAGAAGTTTTCCTAATTCATCATTATTCTAATGTTCCTAATCATAGCTCAAGAAATAATTACTGCATAAAGCGTCACAATAAAGCAAATACAATAGCTTTAATACAGCTTACAAAACGACTGTTTTACAAATATGGGTTTGTAATAAGCTCGTGCAGCCCTTGGTCGATAATAGTTCTTAATTCATCTTCTACGCATATGTACAAAATCAAATCATATAAAAAAGATAAAAATGTGAGTAGTTTAGCACTAAAAATATTACTAGACTACAAAATTATTGCACAGTGGGCAAGCTCGACCTTAAGTTGCGTTCACCGCTTCATCGGACAACTTTATGTACGTCATAAAGTTTTTTTGTTTTTGTTATGACATTCAGTTTTTCAATTCTTGGCTCAAACCTTCAGTGTACACGTTTTGCTGTGTTTCATATTACCGACTAAAAATGTTGCTTCGCCAACAAGCCATGTAAGCACACAACGGAGTACATGATGGGGCAAACAGCTAAAAAAAATGCGGACGGCAGAAAAATACCATATACGACACGGCAATGCTGTACTCGCAACCGAAGAATATTAAAAGAAGAAACATAAAAAAATATACGCCGTATCTTAAAAGATTTCACAAAAACACAAGGCCAGACTCGCCAACCAAGAATGGCGTCATTAATCTACACTTCTTACCCGTTCACTACGTGACTCATTTTTCCCCGCAGGAAGGACATCTCGTATGCGCCTACAACTGACGTATAACCATTTAGAGCAGATTTGTGGGAATGTCAGTCTTGATATGTTTTTATGAAGAGCGTAAATTTCAAAAGTGTGTTGAGACTATTGCTTTGTCCTAATATTTTGTTTTGATCCTGTTTAAATTTTTACTACTAATTGACTCATTAATAAGTGCAGCACTAAAGAAGCGTTAAGCTGTTGGTGGGTCACTCGAAATACATAAATAAACAAACAACGAAAACAGCAGCAGCGACATGGCCGCAAGAAAAACTGTGACTCCTGAACGAACGAGGTAAGGTGCGTTTTGCATCGCTTCTCGGGGAATGTAGGGTGAACAGTTGTCCCGGTGCCTCCGTTGTTTCTGTCGTATCGATCCGTTGCATGCGTCGCTCTGAATGCTGCATATACTCAACCGTGTGAACCAAACATTCTGAATTTATGAACGTTTATCAGCGCGCTAGAATGAAGGTAGGCAGTCCTTCCATCGCTTCCACGAAGAAAGTTAAAGCCGGGGTCACACTGCTTATACATGATGCAAAAGACAGTCTGCACACAGATTCAAACGTAAGCGAGCCTCCAGAGACTTAAGGCGGGGTCAGACTGCTCATATATCATGCAAACGACAGTCTGCAAACACGAGTAACCGCGAGATCCGTGCTTCGAATGCAGCAAGGCAATAAGTTCAGGAAGAGACTTGTTACGCGGCATTCGAACAACGAAATTCGCGGCGACTCGTGTTTGCAGACTGTCATTTGTATGATATATGAGCAGTCTGACCCCGCCTTAAGTCTCTGGAGGCTCGCTTACGCCAACAAACCGCCGCAGGTTCTGACCACTGTGGATGAAAGTCGGAGCAAACCAATTTAAAGCCAATGCTTGTGTGTATAAACACAAACGGCAAACGTTGAGTTGGCACGTGGCACCGGACGACCCCTTTTCGGCCACCATAATTCACGATGGTGGCGACCCCTATAAACTTCGCTGGAGTAGCAAATAGTTATAGTTCGGGTCAAATGATCGATATATTTGTAATCGGAGAATAAACGTACGCAAGGATTTTTCTTTCGGGGTAGGAACAGGATCTGAAAAAACGAAAACGTGCGGAAAGTGTGCGAAAAAAAAACTTAAGTTCCGCTCACTCATATGAAAGTGGCTGTGCCACTGACCTAATACAGCACAGTTGCAAGTGAGGGGCGTCATAGAGCTGATTATCCCACAGATTATGTTGCGTTAGTTTTCAAGCAACTGACTTCGGTCTAAAAAGAGCACGTTCGATGGTGCCGGATTTTGTGACGTAATAAAAACATTTATGAGTTACGTAGTTTTCGGGAATTTGGGGGCGAAGTGTCTAACACGTATTCTATCGTACAAACAACCTGCGTCATAATATCTATATATTGGCCAATTCAACACTGTCTGATCTGCGTTTCTTCCTTCTATATCTGCAGACATGATAGAGGCACACATATGTATAAAGCCAACATGCTTCATGCACATCTAAAGCGTGTTCGAAGAATAACTCCCCGATCGTGGCTGCAGCCAACACACCATCTATTTCGTATGATGAGTACGTGAAGTCTGACTGCGACTTAACGGTTCGTCTGTACTCACGCTAAAAAAGAAAACATCAGAAAATCCACGACATAGTTAGCTAACACACGAAACAGAAATCATTAGCTCGGTTGAAATAAAGCCAAATAAAAACAAACAGGTCCGAAATTGTATCAATAAACTCACCCTACAACATGAGCAAGAAAGAAAACAGAAACTGTGTAACATGCACTAGGAGTCGCACTTTCCAACACTGCTCGCTCTGAATCAGTGCAACCAATAAAGAAAGAGAAAGAGAGAGAATGAGAGAGCTAAGGGGAGAAGGAGAGAATAACATTGGAACTCAAACCTCAACGCAATAAAGAAACAAGAAACGAGAAAGAAAAAGAAAAAAAGTGGGTCGTGTCCCAAAGTTGCGGAAAAAAACAAGCACGAGGTGGTGCGCTATCTCTTCCGCCCGGAAGCCCCAAAGTGCGATCGCCAGCGGAAGGACGCCATTTTCCCCCCCTCCTGGGGAACATTCCCAACGAACAGGACCGGCATGCATAATGTAGCGCTGCCGCCGAGCCTTCGTCGGTGCTCTCGCTTTCTGTACGGAGCTTCTTTATACGACTCCGTCGCCGCATATCGATAGCCATCCTTTAATAGGAGGTTACGTGGGGCGCGCTTCAAGTCGGTCGCCAGTCTTTCCCCAGTTCCGGGAACAGGCAGTTTCGCAGAACTGCCACTGTGTTGCGTTTGTATGTAAGTGTGTGTGTATGGGGGGGGGGGGGGGGGGGGGGGTAAATGCGTACAGCGAGACAGGCAGCAAAACTATAGATAACACTGAATTCCCGAGAAGGTCTCGTGGTTGTGGCGTCCGGTATTTACGTCCAGGTGTGCGAAATTGTTTAATGATAATCGAATAACTGCGAACTCTGCGCTGCCATCTTTCTTTTCCTTACGGCGAATAGTATTGTTATCGACTGTGTTTCGCAGCAAATCGCACGCGTTTGTTTTGTATGCGTATACGTCGTGGTCTGCTAAGTTTAACGGAATATTTTCTCAGCTGAGTTTGGCGGGGAATCTCAGTGTCGTGATATTGTGACATCACAGTCTCACGTGACGTTACAATTTTCGCGGCAAATTTAGAGAGGAAATTTTTCCGTTAAATTTAGCGGGGGGAATTCAGCGCCCCGTGACGTCACAGTATCACGTGATTCCGCAGCGTCACGTGACGTCAGTGTCACATGAACAGCACTGCTAAGTGCAGCGGGACGCAATTGAGTCCGTTAAGGCGCGTTCACATCCTTGCGACTTCTCAGGACCGGAGTGGCTAAATATCGGTTTTATATATCGGTCGGAAGCCGTCACGAGAGGCTTAAAAGTCGGTCGTGTCGAAGTCTGTCGCAGTCAAACGCAAGTGTGTGAACGGGCCTTTAAATTTAAACACGGCAGTGGGAAGTTTGATTCCCATGGTGCGATTTTACTTCCGATTTCGCGAATGCAACGACGCTCGTTTGGTAAAAAAAAAAAAAAAAAAGAGTGGAGGAAGTTACGCGTCCACGACGTCGCAGCTGCGAATTCGCAAGCGTGAATCGGGCTCATCAGTGGAGAGCAGAGCTGGTAGCGCTTCGGCTGTCGCCGCAGATGATTTAAACGATGCACTGTGAAACTGACTTTTTTTTTTATTAATTCTCTTCCTTCGAGCTCCACCAGTAATATTATTTGGTTTCTTATCGAAACGAAAACCGACAGACGCAGTCTGTGCATCCAGAGCAGCTCTCTTAAGTCGAAGTTACGCTGTTAATTTAAATACGTCCCATAAAAATACGAACTGCAGACACACTGTCTTAAGCGTGTTCCTTTTTGGTTGTCACATTGTGCATACAAAAACCTGTCTGCAGACATGTTCCGAGCATACATGAAGCAAGCATGCTTTCAACATGCTTGAGACGCAGATAATTGTCTCATGTATGCGGCAAGCACAGTGTCCTTTGCGTGTTGTACGAGCAGTATTACTGGGGCCTCAAGCCGGGGTCGCTTATCCAGCGTACAAAAGGCACTCTGAAAACAGATTCGAACGCGAGTCACCACAAGATCCGTGCTTCGAATGCCGCATGGTTATAAGTTCAAGGAGAAAACTTGGCACGCGGCATTCGAACCAGGTACGAACTGCGCATGCGCTAACGCAGATGACTTGCACATGAGCAGTCTGTACCGGACGGCCCATCGTATTGTATATGGTTTTTTAAAACGTTTTCACTAAAACTCCCTAATATTCGAGAGATTGATGTGCACACTCCGGGGCCGCAGTTGAGCGCATTTGTTTTTTTAGGGCGCAGCCCTTAAGCGCCCGTTTCCGCTTATAGCGGCGTCGCCTACGGCGCCGCTGTCGGGGTAGCCCCGCTAAATTTAGCGGTAAAACTGGCGTCACATAACCTCAATACAAATTCAGTTTCCCCGCTATATTTAGCAGGAAATTGAATTGGTGTTGACGTCACCTGACGTCAATTTTCCCGCTAAATCTAGCGGAGAAACTGAATTTGTTCGTAGGTGACGTGACACTAAGTCATGTGACGTCCTTTTCCCCGCTATATTTAGCGGGGAAACGGAATTGGAGGAGGAGGGGCATACCCCTCTCCGTACCCTCCCCTCCTCCTCAAGAGCTGCGCTCTAATTTTGCATTACAGAGATTTGTAAACGTCTTTCATTAAAAAAAATCTTGAAACTGTAAATTGGCATTGGCTTTCATTAAAAAAAAAAAAACCTGCAAATTGGCAGGAGAAAGAGGGGGAGAGGTGCAGGAGAGGAGGAGGGGAGAAAGAGGAAAAAGGGCAAACCCTCGGCCTCAGTACCCTCCCTCCTTCCTCCTCAAGAGCTACGCTCTCATTCGGCGTTACAGAGATTTGAAAAATGTTTAAATTTTTTTTGAAGACACTTAGCAAAAGCATTTAATACGGAAATTGCCGTCATATCCCGTTTCAAGCATCGGTGAACTTCTTAATGGGCAGTTTATTTAAGCAGGTGGATAGACTAGCAAAATGGTGCTGTCGGCAAACTTTAGAGAACATGCGGGTTCGGTGCAGCTGCCAAGACATGGTCGAGCACTTCATACTTGGAAGCCCTATTTAATTCTTTTTGTTATAAGATTCAGTGAAACAAAAATAATTCTCGCTAATATGCACCTCGGACAGGATTACGACCTAAACCTTAAGAATTAGGTAGCCATGAGGAAATAATTAAAGCGAGCCGGAGAGGGAGGGGGGGGGGGGGGGGGGAGCGCATAGCGCCCTGAGTTTCTATTTTTATTTTCAAAGTTTCATTCCAAAGTACCTAGAATTAAGTCTCAAACTGTGTCTTCAAAACTACTTTAATTATATAATCTCCTAATTTCAAGCACATGATATATTGCGTGTGATTGTCTTCTAAATATCATTACGTATGTCAGAGCAATAGTCTTTTTTTTTCCCCTTCTAACTTAACATCTTCATTCTTTTCGCCTTTAGACCCGCTCCTTCCAAACAGACTGTCGGTCCCGTACAGTACCGACGTAGTCACCAGGGGACCTAATCCATACAGCGGGACCAAGGAGGATGGAAAGACCAGGACGTCGCCGCCTACTTCAATAGACTACTTTCATAAAGCCCTGCGTGCAACACGGCGCGCGTTGCACTGTGGGAACTAGTTGGCCAGGGAGGAGAGTGGCATGGTTTCGGTTTTGACAAGAGGTCACACACACAGCGTGGACTGTTAACGGCCGTTATCTCAGGCTCTCTGGTCCCGAGAGCGTCATTTGTGGCCTCTAAACTAACCTTAATGACCAGACCTCGAAGCTTTAGCACAACTCCCGAGACGTATAGCGTTGTATTTTTGTACTTGAGTCTTTCTGTTAGCGTTTCGAGGTATGTGGACGAGCCAGTGCTGGGAATCTCGACACTGCGAAGCTCGGGGGTCTTGCTTGTGTGCAAATCAGCATCGAGCTCGAACCTTTACATTAGTATTGTTGATCAGGAAGTTTGTTTCGTGCGTCCACAGACGAAATGTAACTTTTTGCGATTACTGTTTTTCTTAATACGCCTGAGTGCGCGAGGTAAAACTCGGAGGCGCCATTGAAAAGCCCCATTTGAACACACTTCTCATCTCTTATCTGCACTGCCCCGCAGCACTGCACGAAGTGAAGTTTCCACCTGCTTGCATTCCACTAATATTCAACATCGTATATGCGCATAAAGTTAACCTGCAATCATATAGGCACATTCGCTCATACAGACCGTTTTAAGAAAGCAAAAGTCGATCACTTGTTTGAAGAATGTCGCACCGTTCGCCGGAAGTGCGCCGGACGGGCCTGAACCGCTATGCGGTGCGCCAAACGAACGAAATTATTCAAAGCGCGTTTGACGGTTGCTAATGGCTATAATATTTGTTATGTGTTTGATTTATTCCTGGTTGAGTATGCCGAGATAATTTCAGACACACCGGTCAGGCACATATCTTGGGCGTCAGGAAAAGCTCGTCCAAAAAGGCTTACCGAGGAGTAGCGGACGCTTGTTAGGGCTTCCGTCGCAGCAAACCGATCTCAATGTTTGCGAAAACTTAATCTTCTATCAGCATAAAATTTGAGTGTGAGATATGTGATGACACGGACATCGTAGTAACGTTTTTGCAGTAGTGAGGTCGAATTTATTGCGTTTCCCTGAAAGTTCATGCGCCAACGCCGGGCTCAACTTTGATAATCCTGTGAAGATGCGGCTTGCTTTTCGCCCAATGAAGTAACAAGAGGCGGACATTTGGCAAACAAAATATGTGTAGGGCTCAAATGACCAAATTTCAGTTGTAGTTCACTGGTACTAGACGGGATTACTGACATTGAGCTCAAAGATGCACTCGTGGGGTGAGGTGATCCACGTCTTACTACGTTTGCATACGCTCGCACAATATCCGATGTTTCGGGAACCAAGGAAAGTGCCCCGGTCTTCGTTTTGTATCGCTCGAGAATGAGTGTATTGTACGTTCGTAAAAAGTCAGATAATCGAAAACGCAATCAGCGCGTTCGGTCGCGGCTTGATAGCATGAGATGAACCTGCTTACTCGAAACCGAAACTGAGTGGCCAACTAGTTCCCAGAGTGCAATGCGTGGTATTTCGTCGCGATGGGGCGCGTCGGTTTTGGAAGAAGTCTATTGGCCAGTTCCGCACCGCTGAGCAATCGCAGCAGGCGGCGATGTCCCCGGTCCCTCGGTTCCGCTTGATCCCGCCGTGTAGACTAGGGCCCCCTGGTGACACGCAAAGTTTAAGTTCGTAGACGTGAGCGGTGAGGGATCGGTGTCTTCCCCGTTCAGGTGGAGTCCGCGGTTCCTTCAGGCGATATATATGACAGGTCCCAACCGTTCGCTTATTTTGAAGGGCCCGCAGTAGCTTCGGAGTAACTTCTCTACTCGCTGTTTACATTTTAGAAAGCGTTCAAAAAAGCACTCCGCTTCGTTACATCACAAGCCCGAGCGCACTCGACGCTACAACCTTACAAAGCCAATCAAGCAATGTAAAAAGCTACGTCACGGCGATCGTAATCTTTTTGTACGCGTGTGATCACTGAACGCGTGTGTGATCGTGTGTGATCACTGATTGTACGCGTGTGGTCACTGATCAAGCGCACTGAATGTGCTGCGATTCTGCGCGTTTAGTGTATATGTTCTTTGAATGTGTGCAACCCAATGACTGCGGTCAGATTTGTGATGTATAAATCCCATGGAATTCGCCGACGTTCGGTAAGTTTTGACTGCTCGTGAAGGATGGCCAGCCGAGCTCATTCTCTTGCTTAGATTAATCGTCCAAAGAAGTTTCCGTCGTAGTTTTGCACTGGGCGGGTACACCTTGTCTACATTGCCGCGTCCTCCGGAAGTGTGCGGAGTCTTTCATAAACTAACTCGATAGCGATTGACGAGTCGTTTTTTTTTCTTTTTGTTAGTGTTTTTAAGCGGTAGTTTTACAGTTTTAATTATGCTGAAGATCGTATCCTTAATGTCATATAACGCCCGTGGCTGAAGTGCTACCTAGTTTACTTGGCTTCTAAGCAAAAATAAAGAAAAAAAAAAAGAAATTGGGGTACATGTATGTTCATACAGCCTAGAACTTAGTCTGTCTCATCAGGCGACTTGTCTCCCAGCTGTAGATGAGCAATTCAGCCAGTGCGGTACAACCGCTAGTCAAGGGTCTTTAACGTGCGCCACGCAGTAGCAATACACGACTGCAAGCCGATACGATGCTGATCGAGATTGAAACGGGCAGGAGCAAAACAAGTTAACCCAGCCAGCTCATCTATCGGAGGATGCGAAGGTTAGTGGGTTTTACTCGCTGATATGGGCTTCTGATCCGCGGTGCAGTAATTTCTACAAGCTTTCGTGCAAGGCACCACGAAGCGAGAAAACGATCTTCCGGCTTGACTTCGTAATTTTTTCTGAATAAAAACAAAATTGCTCGGCCTAAACGTTGTGCAGGCCAGGCTCTTTCAACACACAGGTTGACAAGGACGTCTGTTGGAAAAGTGGCGACGCTTAGCGATGAACGTATCTGATCAATACCATAACCATTGAAAAGCGACTGGATATTACAAAATACTGCTTCAATAAACAAAAAGTTAGGGCTTAAACTAGCTGGGAATGATTGAACATTTTTTTTGAGACAAAACTACGGGACTACAGAAAAATACGAAGGACTTTTTCTGTTGAGCCGTCTCTTGTTCTTTCACCAGCCTCGAAATGCTGTATAAAAATACTGTATTGCAGGAAGGCGCTGCATTATGGTTAAACTAAAGTACATACCTAGACAAAAGCTGTGCCTACGACAACTTTCCTTTTTGAGGTTTCGACTGAGTTAGGTAGTTAAAGTATATCGTTTATTTTGATTACTATACTCGATACTTTGCCGCGCCTTTGCGCATGCATACCATATTGATATGGAAACGCAAAAAGTACCTGGATATTTTCATCTCAATTCAAGCACGATTTTCAGGTTTGTATTTTACTTTTTGCAGAAAATGTGTAATTGTTGTGTCTATTCTTGAAATGAAAGGCAAAGCCAACGGCAAGCTTGGCGATTTTTTTTTCTATGTTATTTATCTTATGAAGCGACCGAAGTCAGAACTAATTACGTTTCTCCCACCTGACGAGGATCAAGTTTGACCACTCGCTCTTTTAACACTTCTCAAGTAATTCATTAGGACTCTTCTCTGACACTGGACATAGATTATGATAAATCAAGTATAAAAAAAAAATTTATAATAAAATAAAATGTCTTAACCTCCGGTTGCTGATGTTCGACAATGTTTTGCGCGTCGTTACGTGATGACTATTGAAGATATCTTAATTACCTTGATATCACCCGAAATCTCAAATGAAGCTATTTTTATTTAAAGTGATTTCGACATCATTTCTGCGAATCAAAATGTCATCTACATTTCCTTTATTTACCAAAGTATTATCGTGATCTATCGTGAAATGTAAAGAAAATATAGTATTTTTATAACCGGAAATAAAGCTTCAATCGTTTTAAATGTGCACTGAAAAACGGCAAGCTTTATTGCGCATTAATATAACTTTTACTCCTAATGCCACAATAATGTCCAGAATATCCCCTATGCGAGAACGCTGTCACAACGCACTAATGATAAGTTTCAAGTTTCAATTGCAGTCATACAAACAAAATATTATATTTTTTATGTATATTTTTTGATAAAACACAATCGTACGTTGTGACGCGAAGTAAATGTTTTTTTCTAAATAGTTTTAAATATGCTAGGTTTTTTAAACGTTTGGTCATTCAAATATACAGCTTGTATACACCCCCTAATAATTACTTATTTTTACCGCGAAAATGAACAACGCTTTGCCGAACGCTTATTCTCCGCCCAAATGTAGCGCTAACGGTCCGAACCATATGCCAAAGTGTCAGCACTATGAGTTATCTTGTGCAAAAAATGTAAGCGGTTTTTTTTTTTTTTTAGAGCACAGCTCTTATGGTACGTTTACACCTGAAAAGAAATCCGCTGCCGCGGGAGCGGATCCGCTCCCGGCGGCGGCGGCGACGAGCGGGTTGTGTTTACATCCATTTCCTTCGAGCAGTGGCGGCAGCGCCGGCTGCGGCAGCGGTTCCCGTAACGTCTCGTCAAATATGACGAGAAGGCGCGAGAGTTCCCGCCTCGGCTCTCTCTCTCTCCCGGGCGTTGCTGCTCCCCATAGAGATCATACATACTAACTCTAGAGGAAAAGGTCCGCCATTTTCCCTTATATTCTGGCTGCCGCAAGCGGCGGGTCATGCAGGCAGACCCTCGGGGTCCCAAACACGGTTACATCATCAGAGCAGTTTCGTGAACTTCAACAATCCACGAACTTACCGGTGGAAAGATATTCGCGTTCCTTTCGAAGCTTTCTTTTTGCATAGCGCGCAGAGGTACGGCCTCGCGTTAACGCTAAACTAAACCATATACCCGGCTTCGCCGGTGGGGCGCGGCTGGGCGCGGTTGAGGAATACGAAACTGCGCAAACACCAGATTTCCGAGATTTCGATAGAAGGGAAGTTAATGCAGCGTAATGACTTTATTGCTTTTTATAAGCGTTAGAATAGCTCAGAATTTAGTTTACAACGTTAAATTATCACTGTTTATATTGCTGAGAGTTTTCACTCTTCGTGTTTACCATGGCAACGTTGCTTTCTTTCTCTCGTGTTCTGTCGCTCTCTTTTGCGATCGTTCACTCGGGACCCAGGATGTCGGCGCACGGGATTTGCCACTCCTCCTCACCCACCTTTACCCCCCTGCTGCTCCCGGAAGAACGCGTACTCGTGACGTAGGCAGCGTCGCGCCGCGCAAGAATGTCACATCCGGTCAGCGAAACGCCTCGTTCGGCGGCAGAAATAGGTCCCGGACCTAAACGGCTCGCCGCGCGTTTTCCGCCCAGCGTTTCGCCCCAGCGGCAAAAGCTGGGCGGATTCGCTAGCGGATCCGCAAGTGTAAACGTACCATTATGCGCTCGTTCCCGGCTTGAGCGGCGTCGGCATCGCCGTCGCCGTCGGCGTAATTATTAGGTCACGTGACCCCCCCCCCCCACCCGAGGTCACGTGACCCCTCCCCAGGTCATGTGACCCCCCCCCAAGAACACGTGACCCTCAGCACCCTTCCCTCCTCCTCCTCGAGAGCTGCGCTCTAATTTGGCGCTCCAGGGAGTTATAAATGGCTTTCATTTTTTTATAAAAAAAAGAGGCTTATTTTCCCCCGTTTTCCGTAACTGTCGCGATAAGGTGTATTTTAGAGCTCTTTCGGCCGGTGTTTTCCCATTAAAACTTTAAGAAAATCCAGTACTCTCGAACAAATAACGGTTAGTTCTGAAACTTTGGCTTCTTGTTCGGACTGCTGGCGCTACATATGAACGAAAATCAGCATTCGGCAATACGTAGTTTATTTTTGTGGTAAAAAAAAAAAAGAAACTATTAATTTTTGGGGGGAACACCTTGTATATAAGGGATGTTATTTGTACGCATATTATTGAATTTGTAGACACTAAAAGAGCTAGGTTTTATCCTTTTGATGACATCGAGTTTCCGAAAATACTTTATGAAGGTCACGTGTAAAAGGTTTTCAAACTTTGCCGAAATTTATAAAAGGAAGAGAGTTCGACTTTTCTTTTTTTTTTTTAATTATCCTAAAATACGAACTTTTAAAAATACATTAAATGCAGATTATGTGTAATGTTGAGCCAGGTCCCAGACGCCCCTGCTAGCTTTGACTTGTCTCTATAATTAACTTGAAGATCGGTGCATTTGTAATTAAATTATTATTGTTGTTGTTATTATTATTATAATATTTTGATTATTATTTTTACAATTATTATTGTAAAGCGTCGTACAATTTAATTTGAAAGTGTCACAAAAGTGTTCTAGTGCAGCAGTGTGAAAAGTGGAAGCACAGCAAGCTTTCAAACATGCGATCTCCAACAGGTGGAAGAAACATCAGTTTTCGCCTTGGCCGCTGCGATAAACAAAAGCTTCAAAACAAAAACGAAGTTTGCCAAGCTTGTTGTTTTTCGCTCTCGCTCATTTCAAACATTACTCTAGAACGTGTCTTTTTATATATGTAAGTTAAAACTCGGACCCCAAAGCCGTGTCTTCATTCAGATTAAAAAAAAAAAAAATCATGTATTGAAATAGTTTTATGACCATAAAAAACTTATAAATATTCCCTTCCGAAAGTCTTATGCGGGATACCAGCGTACTTGGGGAAAACAAGTCATTATCCATTCGCAGAGAAGTTTAGCTCAGAATTTCGCACCTTTCCAACTTCCTCTTCTCCACACCCGGTAAACTTAATGGCTCGTTTAATACTTCTTATCTTTGTTTCATCGTTTTCTAAATCGAAACTTGCATACACCCCGGGAAAGTACAATGCTCCCTTAATTTAACGCCGACACGAGATGGTTTGTTTTTAGCATTTTTCGTACTATTCCTGGGCCTACAGGTCAAATCGCGTGGTGAAGTCTTGACTCTCCATCACAACCCAGCATGTCTATCTATCGTTATCTACCTAACGTCCCGGAATGAAAACCTACTTTGTTTCTGAACAATGTCGGCGTGTAAATACGGTAGGTTTGGAGAAAAATCACGCTAAATCTTCGGAAGATCGAAGTTAGTTTTATCATTTATGCAGCACTGCATGCGAGAATCGGTTTTCCCACGCCGGCCATGTATCTCTCATGGTGAAGCTCCTAAAGATGCATTCACAGGAAGGAGATTTCTCTCACAGAGAGCAGGAACATCATTTCGCTTCGAGGTCACGTGGGCCGCATCACGGAGGTACTTCGCAGAGAGGCGAATATTTCCCCATCGTTCCGGCAAGAAACAAAGATGGCGCTGAACGACAAGTTTTATGGCGTCTGCAAAAAGCATATGGGAAGCTTGAAGTCGTCGCGATCTTACACTAACAGCGTCAAAGTTGACAGTGTCACAATTCTCGTGTGTGGTGTACTTACACGACGTAGAACTTTTTCAGGTAAAGGAATATACGTCACTGTGTTTCGTGGTTACGTGGGTCGCGTCACCGAGGCTTGCTTATCCCCCTACACTGCAGGGAGCCGAGGACAAACTGTTCCTTTCCTACAGATTGTCCCATCGCTCCGGCGAGAAAGAAAGATGGCGTCGAACGTTGAGTCCGATTAGTTTGTTGATGTTCGTGAAAAACTGGGTGGATGCTTGAAGTCGCAGCATTCTTAATCAACAACGTCAAAGTTGTCAGTCCGACGGTGCTCTTAAGTACATCGATAAAAAAATATCAAACTCTCAACCTTGTCGTTGTTGGTACAAGGAGGCGACGACTTCAAACTTCCACCATGTTTTTTACACACAATATCGAACATTTTGTTCGAAGCCATAATATTTCCTCGCCGGAACGGTGGGACAATCCTTAGCTCTTGGTTGAGTGGCGCAGTACAGGGATCAGCATGCATTCGTGACGCTGCGTACGTGACTTTGAAACACTACGACGCCTGCTCCCCCCTGTGTAGAAAATCTTCTTTGTACGAATACACCGCAAGTAATTTATTGTTAGATGTTTAGACAGTGGAATGTTAAACTACCCGGAAAAGCGCCTAATGTCTCACCATAACTTTTTTTTTTGTGTGGCTTTATTGTGTGATTTAGACACTCCGTTTTGGACGTAACGCCCTCCGTGAGTTGTCTACGAGTAAAGTTATGTTGAAACTGAAGATCTCGAATCCCTGTTCAATGGCGGACAGAAGAGAGCCGGCGCGGTCTGAAAGCTGCTATCTTAAAAAAATATCTGTTTTTCTATCTTGGAGTGAAGGGAAAGAAATTCTATTTCGTCGTCGCTATCATATATAGGTCAATATTTGCACCTTTTGTGGTGTCAGAACGTGGCGGGCAGGACTAGGTCTTTTCGAGAACATTCTCGTGACCATTGTGACGAGCTTCTCGCTTCCTTTTTTTTCCGCTAGACAAACTGATATTCCCTGCAAGAACGAGCAAGAAGCACGAGAAAATATTTGAGACAAGAATCCTTTGCGTCAGGGACAGAATCAGCGCCACTTTTTCTGAACTTCTCAATTCCGAATTTCAGCCCAGGGTGGGCTGAAATTCGGAATTGAGAAGTTCAAGAGATCGCGCAAGTGCGCGTCGAATGCTACGACATAGGTTCTGTTTTATATTTAGGACTATTAGTACGGCTTTAAACATTACAATCATGGGAAGTGATTTTAATTAGAACGAGAAAAGCTCTGATTAAAGTATAATTGTTTAAATAGCTGTCCTCTTCTCTGAAATCGGTTTCTTGCGTACAAGGTTGAGCTTCAAAATAATCCCATGACTTAAAATATTTTAAATAAAAGTGACTATGAATACAACCAAACCAGCTTTACAAAGAATTATTCTGGTTCCTTTAGTATTCAATTTAAAAGAAATAAGATCAGATGCCAAAATGCTATCGGAAAAAAAACAAAAAAACAAGAACGGGTGAACGGAAATTATTTTCGAAATTTTAACATTATCAAGTTGTGTTTAAGAAAATAAACTGCTAAAGTTGCACTTCTAATATTTTTTGTGATGAGTTCCTTTGTTTACCAGAAACATGTCCTCAAATTTCGTTGCTGCATTATGGTGTGAAACTGAGTTACGACACTTCAAACCGTTTTTTTTTAAAAACCTTTTTGCATAAATATTTAGACAGTCTGAATGTACTAATTAAGAAAGAAGCGTAAGTACAGAACCACACGAGTCCGGCATCTATCCATTAAAAAAGGGAACGCAGCTTGCATGCATTACAAATCTAAAAAGTTGGAGTGCGTAGAGCCATGAGTTTGAAAATATCAAAGCTTTCACTCTTTGTTATTTTATTGGGCGTTAAGTTTTGACAAAGACATGTTACATCATGCTCTAAAAACCAGATGGTGAATTGGTCATTTACATGCGAGAGGAACGAAATACGTAGCACGCCCACAGACGCGACATTGGCCCCGCAAACAGGAGCGTTAGTACAGCTGCTTCGATATTATGGTTGGGGCCGTGGCTGAAGCGATGATGGCTGAAGAGTAAGGTCGGGTCGCATAAGCTCGTCAGCACCGTTCGCGTAAGCGCCGGTTGCGTAAGCTCCGTTCACGCGTGCGCGAGAGAGAAAGAGAAAGAAAGAAAAAGCCCAATCACGCTAAAGGTGGAGTTATCAAAAGAGTGTTTTAGCAAATCGTTCAGTCGATCCCGCTCCGCTCCCCGCAATCCGCAACGTTCTCCGCTATATGTAGCGTAGCGGAACCGCCATTTAAAGTTTTAGTACAACGTTCGCAGACCGCTACACATTACAGCGTTACGATAGCTAATGCAACGCCGCTAGCGGCTCTTTCAGGCAGTAAGTCTTGTGTAAAATAAAAGTTTGTAAAGCAATTCTGTGCATTTTTTTTTCATTAACGTCGCTATCTTAAAAGAATATTCTGTCTTTATCGAATAAAGTGCTATTATTTGCTTCAATCTTTTAAATAAATAATTATGTTTTTGTTAAATATAAATTATGGTACAGCTACCCAAGCCAATCGGATATGAGTCAAGCGCAAGCGTTATCGAGAGAGATCTTCAAAAATAAGTGACAACGACCATAGCTGTTATGTTCTGTCGTTGCGATCGGTCTTTCTTTCATCTTTCTCACTCTTCATAAAAAATGAAACGCCACGGAAGTCCCTCAGAGCCGCCTGGTCGCTCGCTTTCTTGGTCGGTTCTGTCCTCACGACAAAAGCTGCCAGACACGAAGACGCAGCCTTCGATCACAGCACCACAAATTGCGAAGCTAGTTCCCCCCCCCCCCCCCCCCCCCCCCCCCCGTGGCCGTATTTAGCATGTCCGCCATAAATGGCAACCTGTTGCAGTTCTGGATCGGCTTTGTCGCGGTTACTTCTCGCAGCAGGAAGATATATTCCGCACCTCAGAACCGCGATTGCGAAGTGGACAGACCGGACAGGCACGGCGCTCTTGAATTGCGTCCCTCGCTGGCTTTCCCTAGTCTCGCCAAGTCTCGTTCTCGCGAGACCCACGCTAGGGCACCCCGCCATGCGCGCTACGTTTCTCGCAACTCTCGTAAAATAGCGAGCCTTCGCTAGCTTCCGCAGCTCCACTAATTCTCCGCTAACATCACACATGCGCGGGAGCGTCGTCGCTCCAGCGTATAGCGTAGCGGGAGTGCCAAAACGATCTATTAAAACTCCCCAAAGTCACGCAACGCCCGTAGCTGTAGTGAAGCGTTCGCTCCGGTCGCGTAAGGTCGTAAGCGCCGGTTGCGTAAGCTACGTTCGCGTAAGCGCCGGTGGCTGAAGCTGACGTGAGTTGACGTCTTTGACGTCCTCTTCGACGTCGTCCTTGAGGTCGTTCAAGACGTCGTTCTTGACGTCGTCCTATACAACATCGTCCTCGACGTGGTCCTAGATGCCGTCATTGACGTCGTTCTCGATGGGTACGGCATGTTACAACCCTTCCATTACACCATCATTTCCTTTCCTAATTGTTTTCAGTAACAATGTTCCCGTAAAGCTACCGCATTTCGCCACGTTTAGCCGAATGAACTAAGCTGCATTAATTTGTTTGGTTCTTGAGACCTGTTCGATGCAAACGGCGATGTGGCCAACGGGTTCTACTTCTTATAGGGTTCATTGATAAAAACAGCCAATACGTCACTCAAAGCGCGGTGGATGTGCTGAACGAGACCATTTACTCGAAGATTGCAGGGTGAAGCTGCCGGCAAGTTCAATCCCAGATTTCCTATAGCCGGGGTCACACTGCTCATACATCAAACAAAAGACGAGTCACCGCAATATTCGTTGTTTGAAGGCAGCGTGCCAAGTTTTTTCCTTGAAATCATTGCCATGCGGCATTCGGAGCACGGATCTTGCGGTCACTCGCGTTCCAATCTGTTTCAACTGTCGTTTGTATGATGTATAAGCAGTATGACCCTGGCTTTAAGGTATTCTTAAAAGCGTGCGACATGAAGGATGTTCCACGGTCAGAGATAATCATCAGTGTTCTCCATGCCGTAGTACCAGATGGTTGTTTTCGATATTTACAATGGGTGTCACTGACGTGTCCGTGTCTGCTTTGACATCAACTCTCTTTACCAATATTGTGTGGCCATAATGATGTGACTGCTTTCAATATTTAAATTTGGAAATAGTTCCTGGTGTTTCATGCCTACTAGTTCGAATGGGCTGTCTAGGGGAAATAAATCCTGGGGTTTTTTCTTCCCGCATTTGGCAAGTAATACATGACGCAACATGCCGTCGAACGTTGCATTACAAGCCCGGCCACCGGAACCTTCTAGCGCATTTCGCGACTACCGATGTTCACATCACTCTTCCCTGCAAGTCGGCTAAGCAGCTACTCCATTATTTAGAGCAGTACAGAATCCGAAAAATATAGGAGGTATTCACTGGGGGCCATATTTGAGGGTGACGTCTAGAGCGCATGCTCAGAATGAGCTCACCTTAATAGCCTGCTAAGACCGGCAACCTTGATGGTGCAAAATGCACGCTCCAAAAGGACTGCGGAAGCTCGCCGTCAGCACGCGCTTAGCATTCGCGCACACATCTATGGCCGCCAGTGAATACTCCCTATACACTGGCCTGCGCGAGCGTCCTTGGGGGTTTGGTGGTCATGTTTTGATATCTCACCGTCGCAATCAATATTCTAAGGAACGTTCGATGTACTCTACTTAAAACAGCCGTGATATTTATTACTTTATTTCTTTATTAAACATTTTTTTTATCATTGCAATAAGTGTCTATGGTCGCAACTTCGTCAGTTCAACGTTCGAGCTTGATTGAAATACGGGCGTACTTTTTATCCTTAATTTAAAAGTTCCTTTTTTATTTCATTTTACTCCTGGTTGTATTCGCTAGAAAAAAAATTATCTCTCTCGAAATACCTTCAGTCAGACTGTGGTCTTCAAAAATTAGTTTCTTTATTGGATCAGAAACAGATTATGAGAACACATGAAACACGCTCAGCGTACGACAGCGCCGAAGGCCCGAGAATACGTGGTCGTTTCTGGTTTGAACCATAAAACTATTCCACGAGCCAGTCAACTGCACGGCGTCCCGCGGCCTTTCTGTGCGCACTAGGCACATCAACGACGCTAAGCCTAATACGCTACTACAAACGCGTTGCAGCGGCGATAATTCCTTTCGAACGGTCCGGATGCTGGGACGTAAACGTCGTTTTAATGCCTCGCTCTATTACGAAGAGAATTCGCTGCTGCATTCCTGTTCCCAAAGGCGGAATGACGGCATATCGTTCCCTCCAACCGGGGGGCGCCATGCCAGAGTCGTACGCCAACTTCATATCGCGGACGCGGGATTGCCTAGAATAACGAAACAATATTTTCCCCAAAGAACAGCAACACCGACCGTTAAAACAACTGAAACAAGACGGCACAGCAGCGCAACCCAATCGCGAAAAAGTACTTTCTGCGTTTCTGCCTTAACGACGCTGCTTGCCGGCCGCCAGCGTCGACGAAAGCGGCGCTCAAAATAGCCTCGTAAACCTAACGAGGAAAACGACACCGACGCGAATCAAGTAGAAACAAGGCCGCGTCGCCAGAGAGCCAACGTGGCATCGAGAACACAGGGGAAGAAACAAAAGGGGAGAAAACATGGCTGCCTTTCTTTTACGATCGCATCGTTTTTGGAGCCCGAAAACAATCTTGAGTAGCGCTGGCTCCATGCGGCCCATCAAGGACCAAGAAACCAGCGGGAAGAAAAGGCATGGTGTCGCGTTGGGGATGGAGTTCCGAAGACCGACCTTCCCCCTTCCTATTCAGCCTCTTTCTATTTTTCTCACTTTCTTTCTCTCTCTCTCTCTCTCTCTCTCTGTGTGTGTTTCTGTCTCACTCACTTTATTTTTCCCTTCTTAAAAAAAAAAAAAAAAAGAAAGCAAGACATAACGACTTAGGCTCATCGAAGGTACGAGTCGTATAAAGCGAGCGCCGGACAATTGGAATGTAAGAGCTTCGTCGAAGTTGTCAAATTTGTTGTGCGTACATTTCTTATATACTTCGTCTCATCCTACGATGGACTAAAGGCCAAAGCCACGGGCCACCAGGTCCAATCACGTTCCACGCTAAACTATGACACGCTTAGCATTGATCTGGTTTAGACGATTAATGCTCTGAATTCAAAAACGCTGCGTCATTTTTAAAGCTATGGCACTGCAAAGAGCCATTGCGTCGTGGCTTTCTTTGCAATAAAAAAATGTTGGGTCACTCATTCCTCGATACGAACCGCTTTCCGCCCATTCACATCAGTGATCCGAGACGTGGGCACCGATACGTGCATCGAAGTGAAATACCACGCAATGTCTAATTGGCTCGTGATTGGATCTGACGGTTCGTAGCTTCTGCCTTTAGTCCATCGTAGGGTGAGACGAAGTATAGGACGTATTCACGGGCAGTAAATATTCCTATTTATTGTGATTTGTCTGCGCAATTTAACGTATAAGTGTTTGTACTGCGCGTATATTAGTGCGTAAATCGAGTCTCTCAAATGCTTTTAATGTAAGTATTGGTTTTATAAACCACCGACAAACGCCGCTACCACGGTCTAAGAAAGAGCAGCATTCGGAGACCGCAACCGGATCAATTTTCAGCGGTAATCACCCGCATTTTCATATCGCCGGATCGAGACACTCGAACGCAAGAAGACTGGTCAAAAGAAATACACCGTTCTGCAAACGGGCTTGTGGCAGCTTTTAGTTTGGACCTTTGCGAGTTTGTAGAGTGCTTCTCTCGTTTGTCGAAGCGCCGCTGCACAGTATTTATCGCACGCCGCACTGTTACTTTTGGGAAACAGTGGAATGAACCGTACCGAGCTCGTCCACATGCAGTGTTTTTTATTTGTGCGTCTTTAGTCGCACTATTTTATACCTAGAACGAGAAGATCAACAGTCGTTCTCTCAAGGATCCTGAATTGATGTGACAGGATGAACACACAATTGAATTGAAAGAAAAGAAAAAAAAACTCGACTAGACAATTTTCTTTATAACAAAGTCCGATATGTTTCTAAACATGCCTGCGAGCCCAAACTTGAAGGAACACCGAATAGAGTTGTATGTTTGCTTTTAAGATGGATATTGGCTGTCAGAATTCTCCCAGCGCGGTTATTGCAGTTATGCGTCCTAGAGAGGCTTCAGAACGTCAGAAACCAGCGAAACGGGCTCAGTAAGAAAGCTACCAATAACGGCGTCACCTAATAATAAAAAGTGGAATGAGGACACGGAGGAAAGAAGATATCTGGAGGAATTTTGCGGAATACGCAGGCACAACCTTAAACTCTTCGAGAAGGTTTACACACGCTTGCTTGCGCTCTGTCCTAGCGGTGAACCTTTCTACAACAACAAACTCTCCGTGTTGTCACAACTGTCATAGATCAACTTGACGAGTAATAAAGAAGGGCACAAACTTTTCGTTTCTCTCAAGAGTTATAAAAATAGAGAAAGAAACAAAATGACGTTGAGAGTCTGTGGCAACCAAAAAGGCTCTTCTTAAGATTTCTAATTACCTATTTTGGTGTTTACGATCATTATTCTCTCGGTACAACACACAATTAACAAACATAGGTTGAACTAATTTTTATGATGTCCTCTGGAGAACGACGCAAACGGCTACATACCAACTCAACTCTTTGCCGTCGCGGTGGCGCTGCTGTCGGCAGAGCGGATGCCCAGATGGATCACCTCGGGCGAATCTGGTTTCTGCGCAGTGCGGCCTCCCCCTCCCCTCCCCCCCCCCCCCCCCCCCCCCCCACACACACACACTTATTCCTCCACATGAACTCTTAGAGCGGTACCGCATTAGTGTCTCGGCAGCTGCCACTTTTTTAGGAACCGAAGCCCCTCTTGAAAACTTATCTGAGCTTGGTTTGAATCTAAACCTAAAGTAAATTTTTATTTTCACTAAAATATATTTAAACATTTTGCCTGACCACAACCAGACTATTCTTTAAAAACAAAAGTTTTCCGCATAACCTCTCCTTATAATCTGTGAGTGACTGTTTGTAGGATCTCTTTCTTGTGCGTTAGTACGTCGGTCAAAAATAAAATTCGTGACTCAATGGTTCAGATCAAAGCAGTTTAAAAGCGTACACCTTTCTAATTTCTTGGGGGATATAGAATAAACACACGTCGTGCACCAGAGAACTTTATTGTGGTGCGCCCCACATTGCCTGCGTGAACCCCGCGGCGTCCAGAATGCTGCACGGAACTTTTGAGATCAAGTATAGCTTGGAGCCGAAGCTATACTCCGTTCACCCTTAAAGATGCCCAGCAATCCCATTTAAGCGTTTACCTTTTTTGCGGTTTCCACATCTCTTGTATTTCGGGCAACCCAGCAGGCACGGAGAAAGTCACTAAATATCATTGCGTCATATTTTAACCGGACATCGCGGAAACTTCCTTCTCCTACGGGCACACCCCGTCGTGCCGCACGCACGCGGCATGTGACGAATTCGTGACGTCGTTGGTCCAGGTCAGCTTCTACCTTATGACTAGTCAGAGCCACTAAAAGTTTATTTTTATGTATATATTCGAAATACAAAATAGAAGTGGCGCTAACCGTTTCATCTATTTATGAAAGTAGATTTTTTTAGTATTTTTGACGAGAAAAGAAACTAGTGCAGTTCAGAAAGTACGGAATCAAGAAATGAGCGGTCAACATATCGGCCACTAGCATCACGTCTCCTGCGGCAGGTGCCGTAAGAGACCTGAAAAAAACGACATCTCACTAAGTTCCCCGAGTGCGCCACTACCGTCACGTACGCAGTTCCCCTGTTATGTAGCAAGGTGTACGTTGGCCCGACGGGGAGGTGCATCAATGACAGGGTCAGAGAGCATGCGTTGGTGATCAGGCAGTCCCCGTTTAGCTACCTGGCGGTTCACTTTGACCGTTGCGAGTGCGGGCCCAACTATGAAAAGTGCAGCCCAATCTTTGGTGAGACCTGTGTCATGGGCCATTACAAAGCAAAAACGCTCAAAGTAATTCATGAAGCCTTGCTGATTAATTCCCACCACAATCTGCTATCTAAAGAATCAATGGCGCTGATATTTGAGGGGAAAGGGGGGGGGGGGGGGGTGTTTTTATGACCATATCTTTGTTTTCTGCCAAGTTTGCCGGCTTTTACATTTTTAAATGTATTTCATCCAAATAAATCATTTAGTTGAAAGTTACGGAGCGTCCTGTCCAGTTCTCCCTTCCTTTTAATCCGAGTTTTTTGGCGTATTACACCATGATAGTAGTTGGGGTTTACGCCGAGATACGGCCGTCAAGAGCGATACACTCGGGCTTCCTATACTTCGCTAGACAACCAATTCTACGGGTAGCTCGGGACGCGGCATACTAAGCACGAATGTCCTAGTAACTTTAAGTCGTATCTTGAAGTGACGTATTCAGACATAACTGCTTTCCCCTCATTCGAATATTTTAAGTTTGAACTGTCAACACAAACACCAGCGCAGCTTCGTTACTGAAAGGTGAACGAGTTCTTACTGACGTCAAGCGGAATCACCGAATCATATATGGCGAATGAAGACACCCAAAGGCCAAGCGTAGTCCACACTTTTTTTAATTCCTAGTATAGAACTGGCAATTCCGATTTTCGCCCACCTCAAAAAGAAATATATTTGTAGTCAACATTCTAGTGCGGCTCCGATTACAAAATTGATGCGCATAGATCAGAAGTTCTTCTATTACACCTATTAACATTTCCAAGTCATATACTTTCTCCAAAAACTTGCAAGATAAAAAGCAATCAAGAACTTACCTTGTTGAACAAACGACACACTTCTACACTCGTATCAATTCCCATTCGACCGCCATGTCTTCTTGTTGATAGGAATAGCGATGGCTTTTCTCCGAGGTTTAGATTTCCAAACCGCAAATACGAGAAAGTGGTAGTCACTTCTAATTTTGTGCATAATCCCCCCTTTTCTCTGGTTGAATTTTTCTGGTGGGAAGAAACAGGCTATTATTACAATAAATATTTATTCTTGAAAAAAAAAGGAGAAAAAAAACGAGTATTTTCGTCTTTAATTGGTCTACTGTGAATAGAAGGAACAAGGCGAGGCACTGAAAAGGACTTTATCTTGAATTACTTAGAGGTGTATTGGAGGGAGTTCAGGGGAAAGCATACCTCTTGAAACAAAGTGACACAATCACTGAGTGGACTGTAAACACCTATGGCTGCATACCTTAATGGGAGGAAAGTATTCAAATTCATTATCACAAAATTTTAGCTTTAGAATACGGAAGAAAAACAGTTTGGAACTGTAATTTAGATTAAACGCAAAGTAATAAAATATACAAACATTGATGCTTTAATAAACCCAGTAATACATATTTGTCTTATTTTATATTACAGATCAAAAAAAAAATAACACAAGCAAAAGAAACCTGTGAAGAAACCTCGTCGCCGTCTCAACCAAAGCACAAGACCAAGAGGCGCAAAGCTAAATGGGCAATATGTTAAACTACGACATAACTACCATGAATGTATAATCGATAAAAGCCCGCTGACAGAACACACACTCGACCGGATTTAGTAGTTTGGTTGCCTCCCGGTTTGTGTTTGTTTTTATTGATTGATTTTAAATCAAAATATACTTTTTGGTCATATTAAGCCCTATTTGTTTAATTTTAATTGGTTTAAATTTGTTATTTCGTTTAATGGTGAAGGTGGAGAGACAAATACCATTTTTATTCATTTTAGCTCTCACTTAGAAACTGAAAATGAAAATGGTTGAATTAGCCGACTAGCTTTTATACGCAGAGCCCGCAATGACACCGGCCAGTTATTTCAGCAGTCTGTCCTTGCCAATTTTAAAAAAAAGAAAGGTGTTTTTAGGCGGAAAACTTTGTCCTCTGAAAAAGGTGTAATATATCTTTCGCACCTTTCTGAAGTCACCAAAAGATGTAACCAGTGCCACTAAATAACCTTCGCTTCAGAGTAACGACACGTACCCATTTCGCGGGCTAAAATCATGCTTGCCAGTTATCTGATGCTTTATCTAAAATCACAGGAAATGCTTTTCCGTCCTCGAGAAATGTTTGTCCAATTCGCAACAGAGCAAAGCAATATTACATGAGCTTTCTAACACCACATTTAATGCTGAGGAAGTAGCACTTTTGGATCATAGCGATCGGCAGTTGCGTCTGCTCTGCACAATCAACAAGATAGCGGCGCCCACAACAATATCGGAAAACAGAGCGCCGATACTCTAAGCGTAGCTCATTTAGTGGCTCTAAGTGTGAAAACACCTTTCTAACACGCTCAGTAGGAGTGTCAATACATTGCACCAGGAGAAGAAAACAAGCGGAAGCAGTGTTTCATTTGTTGATATCACCTTCAAAAATCTAAGCTTTCAACCATATTCATGTTGGTGGTGGGCGATTCAAACGAGAAAAATGTATACTGTTACCTCCCATTGCACTAGCACTTTGCAACGACCTCACACGTTTCAATCTAACAAAGTCCCTTGTTCAAACATAGCAACAGTTGCCTCTCGGTGTTGCTGTCCGCAAGACGAGCAAGTGAAGGAGAGGGTAGGGCTTTTGGAAAGTCAGTCTTGAAAACTACAAGTCCTTCTTCGTGAAGGTTAGATTTTTTGTTCAGTTTAAGGGTGAGGGACAAGAGGAGAAGGAATAAAGATTAATTTTTGTGTATCTTTTAAGTGGCCGTTGTTCGGGTTACGAGGGTGTGTTCGTTGTCTGGTAACCTGTTTTTTTGTTGTAACTGCAGCTCTCTTTGTGGGAGTTCAGTGATGGCTATAGTCGGCCTTTGGTTTCTGGGTGTGTGAGGATTAGGGTGGAAGCAAAGAAAGTAGCTGAGTTTGAAACCTCCCTCTTCCTGTGTCTTTTCTTACGACTAAAAGTTTTGCTTTTTGTACCGCAGTTTTGGGCGCTGAAAAAAGAATCATTGTCCAATAGCTCTCCTGCAACCAACTGCTATCAAGCGAGGACCACACAAAATAAACCTTAAGATAAGTAACCAAAGAGATAACTAACGGGATCTTGCTCTTCGCTTAAGATATTGTTTTTTTTAGACGCTTTAGACACACGCCAAATTACAGCCGCCATTGCTGACCTTCTCTAGTCTTACCGAGGTGCCACGCAACTGAAACGCTAGTTGACGATTCCCTACGAAGGCCGATGCTTTAGAAAAGGACACAGTTGAATCTAATATGGCAATAACCTGGCCTGCTATGGTAATGAAGTGAAATAAACGAAATAAGAGGAAGGAAAAACAGAAGGTCAGTTATGGCGGCGTCCATGCACAGCTGCTGCAAAGCGTCTATACTTTTAGAATTTCCCTCTTATAAATAAAGTAAAAATTGCCCCACTGGACGAAAAAAAGGAATGCTGTTCCTTTTTCCGTTCCAGTAAAAACGAAACGAGTTCCCGTTCCAGTTCCGCATATGCAAAATGGAACGGCGGCATCCTTTCGTTCCTCCTAAAAGGAACGCGTTCCAGGAAGGCCGTTCCTTAGAACACCGTTTCTTGGAATGCCGTTCCTTGGAAAGTCTTTCCTTGGAACACCGTTCCGTACAACAGTGGCACGTTGTTAGTTCAAAGGCAAGCTGTTTGTTAAAGTATGTCCCACTAACCCCCCTCCTTTTCCGAGGTGATCACTATTGACACCCTGCCACCGGTGGGCTAGAGCTGGCTTCAGGGGCTGCGTTCGCGTACGCGTTTATTGACATTCGGTGACCATAGTAGATGGCGGAAGGAGACGGTGGTGTAACAAGAAAGTATGCGTATTTCTGCTATCTCGTTGTGCTTTTCAGGAGGCGAAACGTGAACAAATAAAGTTGAAGATAAGGCCTTAACAATGACGTTGAATTTCTTCAGCACCTAATTTTTTTCCGAGCTTTAAACGAAAGACATGTTTTTACCATTTGGAAGCTTGCTCCCCTCCCCCCCCCCCCCCCCCCCCCCCCCCCCCCCTGAATCATAAAGCTGATGTATCAAACTGATTTTTTTCCAATATCTTTGTTGGAATTGGAAAGGCGACGTAGATAAATCACGTGATATGGAAGGAAGGTCCTCAAAGAACGATCCGTCGATAATATATGCAATATATGCATGTAAGCTCGTCTTCAGCGCGCACGTGCCTCCTGAAGCGTTATCCATAATCGCAGTCGACGAGAGCAGAGTACCACTGAGGTGCCGCGCTCTAAATATTCACCGTTCCTCATCTTGTCCCGGGAGTTTGGCGAAAGGGCCGCGAAGTGCGTGTCATCCGCACGATCAGCCTCTCATCGCCAACTCCAACAAAGGCTGGGTCGTCACCCTCCAGATTGGCAGGACTGTTCGGTAGCTTCCAACGCTTTTAAGTTGTCTTTTTTTTTATTTGCATTGGTTGAAGCTGCTAATATGCAATATAAGCAGTACCAGGTAATTGCACGTCATGACATGTTGCCGAAATATTTTTTACAGATATATTATACAGATTTTTCTTATCGTACTGTTCTGTTCGATTTTAAAGGGGTGCCTGCTACACTAATACCGTTTTTGCTGAATATTTTTTACGGACAGCGGACACTAAATTGGAGGAAAACCACCACTATCTGGAAAGCGTGACATCGGCCCATTCAACGGGGTGACGCTTATATAATAAAAAGGGAGTGAACGAAACGATGATGGCTGTAGTCGGCCTCAAATTTGAGGGTGTACGAGGATTAGGGGAAGCAAAGAAAGTAGCTGACTTTGAAACGTCCCTCTTTCTGTGTCTTTTCCTTCGACTAAAAGTTTTAGTTTAAAAACCGCAGCGTCGGGCGCTTTTTTTGCCTTGTTTCAAAGTCAGGTGACAATACCGCAAAAAATAAATGGTGAATATCTCAACACCCGTTGTCTTTTTGAAGTTTTTTTCTATATAAAAATAATTTGTTATTAAAATAATTAAAAAGGTAAGGAAGCAATTTTAGTTCGAATAGTGACCCTTAACCCCCCCCCCCCCCAACCCCACCCCCCCTTCACCGTTTTATTTAATAATTTCTTTGAATTAATACAATGCAGCTTGTACATCGAAATGCAAAGGAGGGTAACAGTGGTCCTGATAATATTGTATGAAAAAAGTTATTTGGCTCGAAAGTGACACCAATGTATTTGGTCATACTCAGCGGCCCCCACATACATAAACATTTGTTAGCGCCTCTACGTTTGCCCGCTTAGCATTTTGTCCTTAGGAAATTAGAACTCTCAAGCGTTGCCGAATGACCGGATTGGACATTAAGGTACGCATTGCCTTGGACGAATTTACTATTCTTTACAGCACCTGCCGGTCTGGCAGAAAAAAGGCAGACCACGAGTCCGTTACGTTCAAATTCTTACCAAGAAAGCCCTCGAGAACAGCTTACTTGAAATCCGCGAGGTGGTAGCCACGTCACTAAAAGTTACAGGAGGACGCTTAATGGGGTACTCCGGCGATTTTCCGGGCTACCTTAACTAACTATATTTTTGAAATCGCCGGCCTTTACTCTTTCCGGCATGCTTTTTAGTATCGCTAAATTCAGAATAGTTATTGTGAAATCGGCAAATGCAAATGACGCCAAAACCAAGATTCAAATATGCCCGCGCTTTTCAATGACGTGACGTCAGGCGAAGACAGGCTTGCGGGTCGAGCGGGCAGTCTAGAAATGGTCTATGACAAGCACATGTTTCATGCTTTTTTTTTTTTTTTGGTAGGAGCTGGAGTGAGCTTACCAATCACTCATTTGACACCATGAAACTGTTTGAAATCAGTTGGGAACAAAGTCCACGGCCCAAAAAGTGAACCCCTGCCCAGACATGTACACGTTACTAAAAAAAAGTAAACAATTACATTTACAATAACACAAGACTAGATTGTAACTAATTACAGTTGCAATGCGGACCGCAAGTTCGTCTGCTCCTTGCAGAGGGGTTGCGATGATGTCTGAACGCGGAGCTTTTATTGGCTGATTGAAAAAAAAAGTGGCTAGAGCTCAAGGTACCTAACATTTATGTCTACCCCCTATACTTTCAATCAATGACAATCAGAGCTGGGCGCTTTTTTGACGTCACCGCAACTCCTGCGCAAAAAAAAAAAAAAAAAAAGAGCAGACGACTTGCTCTTCGCATTACCTTTCCATACAAGTGACCGTAACCTCAAAAAGTAATCCATAACTGTCGTGGCGGCACTCTCTTCCATACTGCCCTAAAGTAAGATAAAAAATGGCAAGAATGTAATGGTAGCTTTTATTGTTGTCACATGTCAGCAGTTTGTGGCATTGAGCATAAACCGGGTTTTGAAAGTCTCGTCGGACGTATTGCCTCGTTTCTAAGTGAAGATGGACAACATCTTCGGATGACATCGATTCTTACACCGCGGTACCACCATCGTTGAAAGTTGTCATATAGTATTACCGACGACGCGTCCTGATATTGTAGAAAAAGAACACATGACGCACAAAATGGGTGACATGAATGTAGGCAACCGGAAGCTTTGAAAAGAGGAAGTGAAAAGCAACACAAAATTAAATAAACATATCTTCCAAAGATGATAAGTGCTCTAATATCTTTTGAGCAGCTTGCCAGTTAATGTCACATCCTTTTCAGTCGATTTCTGTTGATTCATTTTATTCCACTGAAAAAAAATAATTGTAATTAATAAAAAAACTAACTAAACACACAGATCCGCCACACCAACTCGCGTGTACTTCGACAGTTTCTTTTTTCTTTCGTTGGAAGGAAACATTTTTGATTTCGTGATTTTGCCTAATATTCTTTGCCCCAAGAGTCAGGTACTTTGTATCAGTTTGCTTTCACCTTCTTCGTGGGCAAGCAAGCTGACGAGATCCAATTTGTGGACAACCAAGCCACGAAAAAAAAGTCGAATTTAGATTTTAGGGACATGAAGAAAGTTTGTCAGCATCTTAAAGAAAGCTAGGTCTTGTGTTTTATATGTGCAGATGACACTGAATCCGGTTAAACTTACACTTACAAAAAAAAAAAAACTTGAAAGGTAACGGATTACGATCATTCCCTTAAGTAAATAAGTAAGAAAATTACTTCGAAATTACTTTTTTAAGAATGTAATTATTGCTTACAATGTTACAGGTTAATGTAAGGGATTAGAAGTAATTGCGTCACTTGTAACGGATTACGTACAAGTCGGCCCCTGCCTTCCCCTGACGTCAGTTTTTTATCGTTGCCAGTAGAGCCTTCCACTTTAAAAAAACACGGTGAGGACCAAAATTGCTAATTCAATAATTTCACGAAAAAATTTATTTTGTTTCAATATTTGGGTCACTATTTCAGCGATGCTTGTTGGTGTCTTTAGCCATAGCCTCCTCTATACTGACCAAGCCTGGCAGATTGCTACGAGACGCGGCCACCAAAAGTGCCAAGCAAAAAGCAAGTTGGTGTGTGTATGTTTATACAGCCAGAAGTTAGTCTGCCTCAGTGGGCGTCTGGTGTCTCAGCTCTAGATGAGCAATATAGCCAGTGTGGTACAACCACTAGCCTATGGTCTCTAACGTGCACCACGCAGTAGTGAAACACGACCGCACGCTGGTACGATGTTCATCCAGATCGAAACGGGCAGGGGTGGGGAATGAACCCGGGATCCCTGGGTTCTGCAGCGCGAGATTTGGCTCCACGTGCTCTGAGCTGGGGTGCGCTAGTGCGCCAGCTTGGAGCAGGTGGAAGTCAGCGGGATGGGTGGAAGTCAACAGACGGGGGTGGTTCCTCAACCCTACAGTGCCGTGGTGGCGCAGGCTACTAGCGAGGCGGTAAAGGACGCGGTGGTAAACCGGCAGACGCAAAGAAGCCAGGTAGCGTAGATAGCTGGAGGGAGTGAGCCGCAGGGCAGGGCCGTAGGGAAAAGGAGTGAAGCCAAGCAGTTGAGGCTAAGAGAGTACTGGTGGTAGGATACTTGAACGTAACAAGGGTTAAAGGGGGTCTACTGGTCAGTGTGAGAGGGGACGGGAGGGTAAACGTAATGGCCCGGGGCGGAAACTGCACCGTAGACGCTATGGCCAAGGCTAAGGAATGGCTCTGGGGTAACATGGAGGGAGAGAACCTGGAAGTAGAGCATGCGTGACTCAATGATGCGCTGAAGGGAAGGAGCCAAAACCTCGGCGGACGCATAGAGGTTGGGGTACGTGAGCTGAGGGAGGTCTTTGGGAGGGTGCGTGTTCAAGTATGCACCATTCCGGAGATCTGGGGACAGCCCTTTCAAACAGAGCAGCGGGTGGTGGAAGCTAACCAGGTGATTAGGAGGATGAGCCGACGACTTCAGTACAGCATATTGGAAGCAAACACGTTGGTGTATGAGGCTCGCACTGACCCTTTTGGATGGGGAATCTATTGCAGTGGTGCCACTGGTAGCGCAGTAACGAATCGGATTGAACGTCACGTCGTAAATGTTTTAGCGGGTCCCGAAGTCCTGAGGGCGCCGGTGTACGGAAGTTGAAATAGAAAATTTCCAAAGACTAAGCGACATAGAAAGTGTGAACGTAAGAGACTCAGGAGCAAAGATAGGGCAGATATAGCATACGCAAATATGCAGGGAGTTAGGAACGGGTAAAAATGGGAGGAGATAGGATAGAAGAGCAAGTACCACAGAAGGGCTTAATGGTATATGGGTTGATTGAAACTGATCTCAGAGACGCAGAGCAACCACATTGCAATTCTTATTGTGTGTGGGAACAATGCAACAGAACGGAGAGCAGCAAGAGAGGAGGCGGGATTGGAGAGGTTTTGAGCGCAGCTCTTTGGAGCCTGTTTCCGGGTTGAGCGGCGTCGCCATCGCCGTCGGCGTTGGCGTAACCGCGCTAGATATAGAGGGGAAATTGACGTCACGTGACTTCAACATCAATTAGATTCCCCGCTAAATTTGGGGGGGTAAATTTAGCTAGATTTAACGGCAAAATTGACGTCACATGACGTAAACACCAATTCCATTCCCCTCTACGTGACCACAACACCACTTCTATTCCCCGCTAAGTTTAGCGGAGAAAATGAATTAATTCATAAGTGACGTTACACCAAGTCATGTGACGTCATTTTTCTTGCTAAATTTAGCGAGGAAACTGAATTGGAGGAGAAGGGGATGAAGGAGGAGGAGGAGGGGTATACCCCCTCCGCACCCTCCCCCTCTCCTCAAGAGCTGCGCTCTAATTTCCCATTACAGAAATTTGTAAACATCTTTCATTTAAAAAAAAAAAAATACATGCAAATAGGCATCGAGTTAAAGAATGCACGGAACATAAGTGGCTAGCAAGAGTTTTAGCGGGAGAGCTTCTTGGATGTGTGTACCTCTGGGCAGGAGTAAATGCTAGAGGAGAACAGTAAAATGGTAGAATGTATTTCAAAATACATTATTGTACTAAAAAGACATCACGAATTGATAATCCTAGGGTACACAAATGCTCACTTCAAGGACCTGGGTGGGTGCACAGACTCAACAAGAGACATCCTACTGGAAGTATTTGAAAAACATGACTTATGTTTATGCAATACCGATGAGAAGTGTGACGGGCTAATAACATGGGAAATGGGTAGCTTACATTCTACGATAGATGACGCACTGATGTCAAATAAAATGCATAAAAGGCTAAAGAAAATTAAAATAGATGCAGATTGTTCAATAATACTAGGTGGTGATCACAAACAAATTAAGCTGAGCTTCAGTAGGGAGGGAAACGCAAGGACAGAGCTGGGGGTACTCAAAATGATTTGAGTTCTACAACGGCGCTAACTAAGCAATTCAAGCAAGAGCTGTCTAGAGTACGCAATAAAATATGGAGGAAACGAGGACGCGAACTTAAGAGCTGGTGGAATAATGACGTAAAGAATGCTATAAAAAAAACGCCAAGAATCTTCTAGAGAGTAGAGATGTTTAAAGTGCAGTGGGGGACTGGAAAGGGGGGGGGGGAGTGAGATAGATTCATTAAAAGTAGACGGGAGACACACATCTTGATTAATGAAACGATCAGATGGAGGGGTCGCAATGGCTGTCTTAAGTAAATAAAATAAATAGAAACCCAGATATGACGTTTTGGAATTACTTGAACTGACTAAGTTATAAAACAAAGTCAGAGTAAAAGTATATTACAATGCCTTATTAAGCCGGGTTATACTGCTCATACATCATGCAATAGACAGTCTGCAAACACTTGTCACCGCAATAACACATTGCCATGCAGCATTCGAAGCACAGATCTCGCAGTGACTCGCATTAATTTCTTTACATAGGCATCGTTTGTATGATGTATAGGAAGTCTGACCGCGGGTTTAGGTAATCTTCTTGAAGGGGATAGGGCAATGGTATATATAGGAACAGTAATGACAGAGAATTTGAAGTTGCAGCTATGCTAAGCAGACTGAGTTTATATATATGGGAAAGGGGGGCAAAGCTGATATCGTCCCGTCTACTGGGTCTACTGGTTGGCGATGCAGATTATCAAGGAGAGATTACAGGCATGGGTAGAAAATGAGAATGCACAAGGAGAGCTACAAAATAGGTTCTGAAAAGAAAGGGGGTTGGGGCACAGTGGATTTTCATTAACTTAACTTATTGTATCGAGGTGGCAGAAAAGAAATTATAAGGTAGACTAGTCTGGCTGTCATTTTTATATTTAGAGTGGGCTTATGACAATGCCATTCATCGGAATTTTCGGAACGTAATGAGAAACTTAGATGTGGGCGACGGAATATTGAAATGTTTAAGATATATTTTCAAAGACAACAAATGGTACTAATAGCATGACAAGAAAAGAGAACAAAGCTAATGGAGATAAAACAGGGTCTCAGAGAGGGGTTCCCTTTGTCGCCATTGTTTGTGCCTTCGTTTGTGTTTGTTTTTTGTCACTTTTGACAAAGGAAAAACACGAATCTCCAAATACAGATAGGTGACTAGTGCGCGACTGAAAAAATCCGCCTCGTCCTCGTATGGGACCATGAACCTCTTCATTTTCAGTGGAGCGATCTACCGATTGAGCTAACCGGGAGTTATACCCCTGTCTGACGGTCACGCTAAATGACATTTAAGCAAAATGACATTACAGCTCGGCCAAACCGCGCGTTGAATACACCACGCTGCGCGTGCACCCTCCACGTGCAGAGCCAGTATCACGAGCTGATTCGTTAAGCGGTGAATGACATTCGATCAAAATGACATTTACTTTCCCGTCTGAATGGGGGAATTAGACATCAACAAAGAAAACGGGTTTTAACAGCTGCTACCGGTCTAACACCAGAAAGGAAGAAGGCCTGCATTTTAGGGTTATGATGAGAATGCAATTAATGCAAAGGTGCAAGCGAGCTGGTCAGTAATAACGATAACTGTAGCATTATCGTTATTCTTGTCCAGCTCACAATGAATTGTTCATAGGTCACGTGACGTCAGGTCACGCGACATCAATTTTTCCGCCAAATTTAGTGGGGAATCTGAATTGGTGTATAGGCTATGCGACGTCAATTTGTCCGCTAAAAATATCGGGGAAATTAAATTAGTATGTAGGTCTCGTGATGTCAGGTCACGTGACATATTGTCCGCTAAATTTAGCGGGGAAACTGAATTCGTGTATAGGTAACGTGACATCGATTTTTCTGCTAAATTTAGCGGGAAATGCACGGATAGACGGATCAAAATTTGGGTTTGGGGGTAGCGTTGAAAAGCAATTCATGCTTTAAAAAAAGAAACTCGTCATTACAATGCCCCTATCGGCCTACTGCTAAATTACCCAAGCATCAAGGAGAATGCAGGGATTGGTGTTCCACGCGCCACAAGCGCACACCTTCCCCGTATAAAAGATTCGAAGTAAATAACCAAAACAAAGCGTTGACAAACACTCGTGCAAGATGCTATTTGTTTTAGGAATTTTTACTAGAGAAGTTACTACTGCTGAGGCCAGCACTTGCGGCGCATGGAACACCAATTCCTGCATTCTCCTTGATGCTTGGGTAATTTGGCAATAGGTATATTAGCTTACACACTTTGTCTAGACTGGATGACTCGCGAAAATTGCTCTCTTATGTGTATTGTTATAGGGCGGGTGTTCTCAGCGTCGGAAATAATTATCACGGCGTTCGTCGCATCACAATTGGTTCTCGGTCTTTAGACTAAACGACGCTCCCAATTACTATGATCTCCGCTTATAATTATATATTAACGATTTTTTAGATGGCGTACGATTAAGTCAGGAGTCAGTTATTGCCGTTCCAACTAAGTAAACATAACATGAACTGTAATCTAATTAACGTTTCTTGCTTCATCGCTCATGCCGATAAGGTCAATGCCCTTCAAAAACGTTAACGTCACACCGTTACCATTACCACCACTCAGGAGCTGGACCGCAAGTGCAACGTCATTTATATATATCTGGCCGTAAAAACAAAAAAGGAGAAAATCATGTACGTTTTCTTATTAGATGGCGGTTGATTAAAATCTTGTTCAAAGCTGAAAACGGTCATGGTGCGAACGGTGACGGTTTAAGAGTAAGGATACGATATACTTCCTTCTATTGGCACTCTGTGTGTTGTGCAAGAAAGGACACGCTGGCATTTTACAGAGTGATTCACATATCGTGCGCGGCGTGCCAGCTTTGCGTTTTATGAGATATTCAGGGAGTCTATGCCAACCGCGCGCATAAATAAAAACATGTAATATTTAGAGCTGCGTTTGTTCCGCTGCTGAGCGACTTATGGAACTAAACGTTATCTGAGTTCTCACCTTGCCAGATGAGGAATGAAGTTTTGACGCACGCGGCGTGACCATGTTCGCGCAAACACGACATCCGCACTTTTTTCTTTTTAATTTTACTTCGAAAGGACGTTGCACGGCATGACTTTTGACTTCTTGAGATAGTGCCCCAAATCAGCACTTTCTATCCCAACAGCAGTTTTGATGAAAACATTTGGTTCTCAAAGAAAAACAAAAATACCGAAAAACTGGCGAATGCTTGACCGCTCTAGGAGTCTCGTGCAGCGCATTGTACGACGAGTGAAAAGCTTTTCAAATTTTTCGACGGTGCCACCGGCAGGTTTCGTTTGCCATCCAACCGAGCGCAACGAGACGTCAAAGAGGGGAAGTGTTCGTCACGCCACGTTTTCCCTTCTAAAAGTGTCACGATAGCATTTGGAGACGAAGAGGAGGGGGGGGGGGGGGGGGGGGGTAGTTATTTGGGAACTATATAAGAAAAATACGAAGACGCGACTGCAAATCCGTATAAACGCACTGGACTCGCCTTCGAGCACAGCAGCAACTCAAACTTGCATCATTCGAAACAAATGCAAACAAAAAGATTTGTCAGTGGACGTTCAAAATACAAAAAAAAAAAAAAAAAAAGAACTCCATAAAACGAAAGTTAAACAACAACCACAAAAAAAAAGCTACCAATATCATCAACCTGGCGTTCCAGCATCCAGTTCTGCACGAAAAAGCGCTAACGGACAGCAACATCCTTTCCAAAGAAGGCCTCGGGAAATAACTGCGGGCTCTTCTTGATTCTTGTTTTGAGAGAGCACGTTCGCACAGCGGGCGTGTCTGTACTTGTTTTCGTTCCCTACCATGTCTACATTGCTCTTCCTTTACTTTCTTTCTTTTTTTTTTTTTTTTTTGGAGCGTCCAGCCGCGGAGAAAGATACATTTCTTTTCGTGTCATTAAAATCGCATTTGTACCACTGCTCCCACGGCGTTTTATTGGAAGACGGTTTCCTCCGGTGAGCGGAGGCGCGCAAGAGCGAAAGAGAGTTAAAGAGAGAGAGAGAGAGAGAGCGGAGAGAACAGGAGACTAAATCACGTCTTTACCTCCAGACTCCATTTTTGCTGCCGCTCGTTCGTTTCTGGCCGTCTCGATCGGCGCGATCCGGAACCAAGCACGCCGATGCAAAGAATGATTGCCCCCGAGTTGAGGACGACATATTAAATAGAGATTTGCACGGCACGCAAAATAAACGACAACTGAAAGACGGAGTCGCGCTTCCACCAGACACAGCGGTCACTCGAGCGAGTATATAAAAAACAATCGGAGACGCTAGGAGCGACTCGGCAATCCTTGAGCCGCGTTCACATTCAAATACATCGTACGAAAAAGACGCAGGTAGCTTCCGCTATTCAAAAGCTCGTGTTTTCATTGGCGAAACGCATTCTCACTGGGCCAACCCGAACGATATAAGTTGGACGAGCTAAAGCACCCTTTTCGAGGGTTTTAAAGAACGCGCCGCCCCATTTACAAACTTACCGGCGCCCCACGATTTACGCGGGGCGTTATCCAAGGTAACAATGTGAAAGAGCATCTCCGCATAATATATCTATTTTTATTTTGGCTATACGGCGAGCAAGCTTGTCCGCTCCTCGCGCGCACATAGTGTGCTTGTTTACTCCTCCAAATGCGCCCGCGTGCTTTTGTTTTTTTACCCCCGACGTCAGTCATTGACGGCGCATGCACTTGGCCCATGCCTCCACGTCGCGCGTTCCCCTGCACGTTATCAACGTTGCCCTTTGATTGGCGTGCCGCTCCTGGCGTTCCGATGGGCTGCTGAATACGCGTTTTGGAACATCTTGCTCGCCGTACAGTCGCGGACAGCCCAAGAGAGGCACAGAGCGGCCTATTAGGATTGTGCTTCTCAAATCGTGGTTGGATCTCGAAACGGCTAATGCCGCGATTTGATCGGTCGCGGAGCGATCGTGAAGTGCCCCTGTGGCTCGCCACACCGCGTTTCTAAATTTCCCAGTGACTACGATACTTCGTCGAGGAGAGCTTACGTCAAAGTCATATATACTCGAGCCTGGAACCGACCGTGTGCCTCGAAATTTCAACGTCGAGCGGGTTACTTGGAAGAACCGACCCCTTTATTTATTCGTGCCATATAATATTAAGAAGAAAGTGATATATTATTACGGAGACGCGTAATATTGGGCAGAGACTGGTACTTACACAGCAGAAGATATCGGGGCATAAACAACACGCAGATATGGTTTTTTAAAAAAAAAAGAGGTAAAAAGAACTTTTAAGCCGGGATAAAACTGCTTATACACCGTTTCCACAAGGGCGCAGCCATCTTGAATATTGTCACTTCTGGTATGCGTTAAAACATCGGTTTGCTCTCTCCACACCGTAGGAAGGGGTTCACAAAAAATGCTTGTTGTCACACATTCTTGTTTTGCCCTTACCTATACTTTCTCTCATATTCCAGGTTGAAATGTTTTATTCATTTTTCGTCCAACAAACCAGATGCGGAACCCACGTGACTAAGAACAAAAGGAAACGGAAAGCGTCTATAGACGCTTTAGACACGCGCCAAAATGAGCCGCCATTGCCGACCTTCTCTTGTACTACCGAGATGTGAGTCACTGAAGCGGGCGTTCACAAGCCTCCACAAAGGCCTTCGCTAGGAAGGAGGACACAGTAGCTCCTGAAATAGCAATAACCTGTACTACTGTGGCAATGATGAAGTGAAACGAATAGAATAAGAAGAAACAAAAACTGAAGATCTATACATCATACGAAAGACAGTCTGCATACAGATTCGAACGCGAGTCATCGCTAGATCCCCGTTTCGAATGCCGAAGGCAATGATCGTTCAAGGAGGAAACTTGGCACGCGGCATTCGAACCACAAATATTGCGGTGACTCGTGTCTGCGGACTGTCTTTTGTACGGTGTATGGACAGTGTGACCCCTGTCTTTGAAGTACGTGTCATGAGTTGCTCCAGTTTGCGGACGGAGATAGTTTTATTCTGCAGAAACTCCTGAAACGAAGCAATAAAAAAAAAGAATATATATATGGATTCGTGTTTTATGGGATAAGGTAAATGACCAACGGAGGTGTTGTCGAATGCAAGACACCCCAACATATAATTATAATGCAATTAAATGCAAAGGTGCAAGCGAGCTGGACAATAATGACGAAAGTAATCCCTGGAAAAGGGGAACAAGAGGGACACAGGACAAACATAAATCTCCAAATCTTCTTCAATCTCCAATCTTCGATACCCGAACCAGGCGGATTTTTTCGGTCGCTCACCAGTCACCTAGCTGTGTTTGGAGATTTATGTTTGTCCTTTGTCCCTCTTGTTCCCCTTCTCCAGGGATTACTTTCGTCATTCCTGTCCAGCTCGCTTGCACCTTTGCATTTAATTGCATTATAATTATAACCTTAAATTGCAAATTCATCCTTGTTGGTGTTAGACTGGTGGCAGCTGATAAAACCCGTTTGCTCTACTGGCGTCTAACCCCTGGTTAGCTCAGTTGGTAGAGCGCTCCACCTGTAATGGAGAGGTCCCGGGTTCGATACCCGGACCAGGCGGATTTTTTCGGTCGCTAACCAGTCACCTAGCTGTGTTTGGAGATTTATGTTTGTCCTTTGTCCCTTTTGTTCCCCTTCTCCAGGGATTACTTTCGTCACCCCAACATATGCATTTTTCCCATGTTATCTTAAACCTATGACCCCATAATTTTCGTCTTTTCACGCTCTTAAAGCCCAAGGATCAGAGTGATACTTCTGTTTTAATGTATGCGAGTGCTTTTTTTGTTCCATACCGGGATCTCACATGAAAGCTGCATACTAAAGTTTCTATTTTACTACTGTCTCGTGATAAGGTAGTTATAGGAACGAAAAATCTCCACACAATTGTATCACAAAAAAACAAACAAGAAGCACCTTCTGTCACAATTAGTTAATTAGGTGCTTAATGCGAAGCATTCTTGATAACGCAGACGCTATATACGCGCCATAGAATGTGTAATGACCCATTATTTTTAAATACATAGTATTAGCTTAGTATTAGGACTGCAGTTACGCACGCACCGGCCTACTGCGACTCCCGAGAGAATATTTCTCCGCTCGACTCAATCGGCTCCTCAGAGCATCGGATTACGACATCCGATTCAAGTGCCGCGCGCCGTCGGCGGAACATTGCCGCACACTCGCATCAGTTCCGCGTAATATCCGGATTGCATAACATTGGATGATAACCTCAGGGCTCAGCCATCGCACCGAGGATACTGCTCTGTCGTCTGGTTGCCGTAGTGCCTCGCGACTTCACCAGTCCACGCCATCACGAGGTAAGCCTATACTCACGAAAGTATAAGAGAATACGGCCCAAGATCATCAGGCAGACTGCACAGAGACACTGCACAACAGAGCGGCACCAGACAACAGAGACTGCTCCTCGTCATCTAAAGTATCCTAACTAAACAAAAAGTTAGTGTTTTTACCAACCGCTCCGGTCCTTTTAACTTCGAGTCTGCAACAACCCAAGAAACTACAGGATAAATAGCACTACGACGGGATATGGCGATTAATTCTAACACCACCTGTTCAATGGCGCCACAAAGGTCTTGAGACTGAAGGCCTTGAAATAATCGGCAAAAGCAGCGTACGTCAAGGGCATGAGCGGAGTCTAGATTGCGAGTTGATTCGCAGATTTTTTTAATGCAATCGATCCAAAGGTTTTTGAAATCCCCTTGAATGAGTATATCAGCAGTGCTTCGTCATATTAATCATGTGAAACTCCATTCATAAATAAAGATTACCGCAGACTGCAGCAGGCGTATGTAATGGTTAGTCAATATTTCTCGATGAACTACGCCGTCATTCGCAAAAACGCAAAAGGAGAACGAAATTCAGTTGGGCAGATCGTTAATATAAGAGTAATGGGCCTGAAGCATAACTTCTGAGGAACACCAAAGTTAAAAAAGCCGTGAAACGGTTTTTCTACTTTCGCTAAATACTACTTAGAATCACTTCCTAAGGTTAATAACAGAATATACGTGGCTTAGTTTTTTCTCCTTCTAGGCAAAAGCTGCCGCCAAACAATTCGAAAAATATGAGCATCGTTCATTCCCTTAACTCGGAGCCAGAACAAGAGGCTACGTGGCGTGGTACCTGCCATATGCCGTCAATGTTAATCATAGCCACGCGCTGGGGTTGTCAAAGTATGCTGGGCTCCAGGCATTCTTAGAGTTCGGCTACTCTCATCACCGCAGTGGTTGTACACGAGCCGATACCCGAGTTTCCGCCGACGTGTTTCACGAGTTCTCGCGATCACTCCACGAGCCGCGCTCGACTGTCATCAGGCAGGTGATTTCGATCCCGCTATTACGTCATCAAGCTTTGCGAAGGCAAGACTGCAAGAAATAGTCCCCTTTTATCCTCGCAATTTCACCGCGACAAAGAGGCTTCTGAATCAGTGGCGGTCTGTGCGAGTATGCTAGGGCCAGAATAGGAGCAATACGCCTCCGCAAAGTCATGAACATTACAACCCCATATCGTTTTATGAACCCTTTAACGAACGTTAAAGGGCATTGACCTTCTCGACGTGAGCGATGAAGCAAGAAATATTCATTTGATTACAGTCTATGTAATGTTTACTAGTTTGAAGAGCAATATTTGATTCCCGATTTAATCGAACGATTTCGAAAAACCGAAGCATGCACAGTCCACACGCGTCCCACGTTCCAGAGTGATCTCTAGATACTGAGTAAAAAACATAATGTATCACTCATTAATAAACAATTTTACAATGCAATGTTGACACGGATAAAAAAATCAGAATTTATAAATTTTTCAAAAATCAAAGAAAAGTGCGTGTTCTACACTTTTGCACGATATACCAGTTTTAAGGCCTGGGCAGCAACTTTTAGGCGCATGGTGGATTTTTTTCCTTGTAGAGACAAACCATATTTCCTACTTTCCAGTCTTCGGGCAGAGAGAATTTATCTAATGACTGCTTAAAATATCTACCTAAAATTATAGAGGAGTTGATTTTAGTGAACCTAAGAGAAATAATTTCACCAAATCCGACAGGCGAGGACAATTTAAGCGAACCAATTATTTGAACCCTACTAGAACGTTCCATCAGTGCAGGGGCAAATAGGGAACAATTCAGATATTTCTGTGCCTAATTATTTAACTCGACACAGACCGCGAAGAAGGCTATCATTGCTGCGAAGCCAGAGCCCCGGATGACTGACTGCCCCACGCGACCAAGCGATATCCATGCAGTATCACTCCCTTGAACTCCGCACGCTTCAACGTAGAGACTGCAGCACCGAGATGACTCGCCCATGGCTTCTGAGGTTATCATAAATGGCGGAGGCAATACATTCTCCGAGATTATCACGTCATACCAGCAGTCATTAGTACTACATCATATAATACCACTAAGCTTTCTGAAAAGCCACGTAACTGCGGGATCGAAGTAAACAAACTTTTGCTGTTTCTGCCATGCGGATAAATACGTGTACGGATCGATGGACGCTAGGAAACCTGTCGCATTAGCTTGCATAACATCCGCGAGGGCTCTGAAAAAACAGGCGCTGAAAGCCGATATTAGGATTATGTCTCAATTCTGCCACCGCTTGGTTTTTGTGCATGTGTGTATCTCCGTGCTGGCCACTGCGCGCGAGGACATTAGTGCGCTGCACGCGTCTAGCCGATAAGCAAATAACAACAGAGACTAAAGACCTTATAGCGGTGAGGATTAACAAGCACGAGACTCCCTAATAAAAAAAGAAAAATACGTGACAGCAAATTCAAAAGAAAATACACCCAAGTTCATATTCTCAAACGGCACTGAAAGGTGACTGGAAAACGGAAATCTCTGTAGTTGCAAGGAGCAAAAAATACGTACGTCTCAGCATGCTCAACGCGACTTCGGTTTTAGTTGTTGGAATCGTGAATGTTTCGAAAGATTGCAGAAAGGATCGTTTGCAGAGTAACAGTTCTTAGTTCTACACGCGCGTGGCTTGTTTATTGTTCTATACACTTTGACAAGGGCTAACAACTGCTATTCAAGCTTCGAAATCCATTTTAGGACAAATTATGCATGGTCCTGTTCTATAGCTCTAGCTCTAGCACGGGTATAATACTCCGTGATTTTTTGCTGAGAGGCACAGTTATATTGATTATATATTTGGTTCAAACATTATACAGATTGTTCTCGAGCGCTATATTTGGGCATAAAAACTGTGTATAAATAAGCCAATTAACGGAGTGCATTCAAGCTTTTCACAAAGGTGCCTGAGGTGGTGCATTTATGAAACTCAAATTCTATAAATGTGAATTTCTAAATATATATATATATATATATATATATATATATATATATATATATATATATATATATATATATATATATATATATATATATATATATATATATATATATATATATATATATATATATATATATATATATAATGTGTATATCTAAGTAGCAGCGTCAACCAGAAAGTTTTTGCCGTTTTCCTCCCTGTAAACAAAAAAAAAAGTTTTTACTTTTTTTTTTAAACCTGCACTTATACATTTTCAGTATAATAAAGGCACCACCTAAATACGCATTTGTGTGAAGTTTCAACGCCCTGTGTTTACTGCTTTATTTAAACGACTTTCCCGATTCGCTGTACATGCTACTCACTATATAAATACCCATGGAAGTAGTTCGCTCCATGGGAAAGCTGCTCTGCGCCTTTCGGTGAAAAGGCGGCTCCTGTAAAACACCCAAACGTCTGCCTGTTTTTATAGCTGTCTTCGTAACAAATTAAGATGTCGGCACTAATGTCACAGTGTCAGTTATTTCGTACCAATTGCTGCATAAACGTTTAGAAAAAAAAAAGATAGAAAATATTTTCCGCTCCGATTTGAATTTTCTCATCACGAGATCGTGCATCATATCGGCCCGATTGTACTGTGCATGACAGATGATTCTTAAAGGGTTCAAAGCAATCACGCATTAGACTCCATCTCTCTTTTCGAGGCATTCCAATTCACGCACCCACGTAAGACAGCAGACCGACAACGAAGTCTACTCAGAGGATCTACCAGCCACTTTACCAGTCACCAGCCCACACCCAGCCGGCCCTCAAGCCGGCCCTTCAACCGGTCCTCAAGCCGGCCCTTCAGCCGGCTATTTAGCTAGCCCTATAGCCGGCCAGATAGCCGGCATAATAGCCGACCATTAGGTAAACGTCGGCGTTTTTCACTGGCGGTCATAGCTGAGTCCGTTCCTGCTGAGCGTCTGTCGTCGGGCGAGCTTCCCGGACGCTTCCGGAACGTGCCATCGATACAGTAGTTCTTGATAAAAGAGAGGCGGAAGGTCGTTCTGATCATGTGCTGCAAATGACACGCTCAAATGGGCCATCCAGTTAACTTTATAGTTAATAATGTGCCACACAAATTATAAATTGGCTCCTGTTCTTTATTTATATATGTAGTGTGTGTTTGAGGTGGTCAGAAACAATTGGGCATGTAGAAACTGAGGAACAGAAAAAGACGATAGAGCGCGGGGGCGTCAAAACACCGAGCTCTGGTTGAAACGTTTACTGAGTAGAAGCAAAGCTATAGCTGCCTTTTTCTCCAGTCACTCTTTGAACGCGTAAGAACTCAAAACCATGGAGTCTGGCGTTCGGCGTTCGCGCTAGAACACGTTCGAATGGCAAGTAGATAAAACATCTGCTAGATTCGCGCCGCCCCACTTATCATTCCAACCAGAGGTCGGTGCCCTTAGATTCTACTCGTATGTGTTCACATACCCACGGCCCAATGTGCAATCTCGCTAGACCCAGCACGCGCGGGCTCCTCTCCTTGAAGAACAAGCACAAGCATGCGCCATGCGCACAAATACTGAAAATCCGTCCAATAAGACGAAAGGCACATGAGCTATTGATTGCATTCTGAAATTAATTTTCTTTTATGACTCTGATGCACAAAATTCTCGTTACCAATCTATGTTTCAAAAACTAGGAGTATAAGATAACCTCAAAACTGGTTTAAAAAAAAACAAAAACCTAGAGCGGCACCATTACGATTTAAATTACAATTACAACTTAAGCAGGAATCGCCCTCGTAAAATCTAAACCCTCGTGTTGCGCGCTCGAAAGAAACGCCCAGTAAAATACAACAACGCGAATCCTATTAGCCAGGGCTCGGGTCTCGTTAATTAATTGATGCAACTTGCGTTGAACTGCTTCTGGTCCTATACCGTAGTATTAATCGTAACTTCCGACGCTAATTAATCTCTCCTATCGAACTGCAAGTATAGACGACGCCTCCTATACTTGATCGCGGAACAATAACCAATAGCTACCTCGGTCACGTACGCTGGCCGAAAATCAAGATCAAACGCTGCCGCTTCTTTGTCCCACCGCACCGAGCGCACGTTTCAAGCTCTTCGATAATTTGTAGTTGGAGGGTTCAAACAAAGATATCAGATCCAAATTAAGGATGTACGTAAATAGATGAGGATTTGAAGGAGACGAAAATGTTGAAGGCATAAAATATACAAGAACTACCTTCACCTGAATTATCGTAAAGTAGCGGAAGACTTGGTTCGGCGGGCCTCGCGGAGCAAGGCAAGGAGGGAAAGGGGGGGGGGGGGGAGCCTTTGGCGATGTCGCTACGTCGACTGCCGACTCTAATGAGCTTCCGAATTAATGAGGTGATTAGTACGTAGGACTCGAAAGAAGACCGCTGCGGTGGGTCTCGATTCCTGGAAGCGTGCCGTGCTTTTTTGGGGCAATCTCTCGTAGAGAGAAACAGTCCGTCCGTCCGAACTCTGTTCGTGAAATACTGAGCGTTGCGGCAATGCATGGCTTGCACTGACATCACATCAGCCGCCATTGTGGTCACTTTGCTGCTGGAAGCGTACCTTCCGCAGCGAACGAATACCACCACCGAATTCATATTTCTTGGCAAGGACAAGTACAGAAAGTATCATCATGGTCATCACCACAACAATCATTATCATCATCCTCATCATCATCGTCATCATCTTCATTTATTTTTCCTCGAGGACCCCAATGAGTATTATACGAGTAAGTGGACGCACAGATATATATATTTAAAAAAATCAACGCAACATGAACACATTATAAAAACTCTTGAACCTATAGACGATTACAAGCAGGGATTCTGGCCGCCCACATGTCTCTTCACGTGCGGGCAAGCACATGTAATTCTAAGCCTGCCAAGGTCACGTTCACGCGTTCGCTTCGCGTGCTCGTGCCGCCAGTCGGGCCGCTAAGCTTCCAACCCGTTGCTCTGGGGCAGTGGGCGCGAGAGCGTTCGGAAGACTTACGCAAGCCGCGCCCATGTTGTGCTGGCTGCACCATCAGTGTGGCGCTGTAACCACTGTAACGTTCAGTTTTGCACGTGCCATGTTCGAATACAAGCATATGTCAGCATATGTTGATGCACGGTAACAAAACGGCTAAAACAGAAAAAAATAATTATGCAGCTCGCGGCCGCAGTATCCTATTAACATTCCTTTCCAAAGCGCCATTATGTTTCAAAAGTAGCGCAAGCTGCGTCGACGCACGAAGCACGTGCAGCGTGCAGCCTTTGGGAAGATTATGGTTAAGTACACTGTATCACGGTGGCAGAATTAGTACACTCTAGCAGAACTCAGCACTGAACTAGGTTTCAGGCGGCATGTTCCCAGAAGCGGCGCGCGGCACGTACGTGTCTCGAGCATTTCCAAAATCATAAATGGCGGCACATTTCGCAGGATAGAGAGGCTTTATTCTTTTCATCTTTGCTTCCTTTCATAGCTTCCGCAAGCACGTATGTTTCACCTTACGTGATAGAGAAGCCGAAGCTACTCGCAAAATCAAGTCCTCCTCCACGATGTTTGCACTGCACGAGCGCGCGTGCTTGGCTGGGACGCTGAAAGCTCGTCGCTGGCTCTTGCCGCCTCTGTTTACGCTGGCACTTAGAATGGAACGGAGTAGAAAAAACTATAGTGGGGAAGCGTATTGACGCGTAAGCGAAACGCGAGCCAAATGTTATATTTTACTCGCCTGGAGCGCTGCTCAAAATTTGAGAGTAGAGTTCCTGTATAGGCTCCCTACGGGAGCCACAGTTGCGCGTCTGTTTTCCACGTGCCGCCGCGCCGCAATTCGCCGAGATCCGATCACGTGAGGAGCCAGATCAAGTGTCGTGCAGGAAAGTAGACGTCGCGCGCGCCCCGGTGTACGTTCCCCTGCTTTTGAGCGCGCCGCGCGCCTCGAGCGCGCGGCGCCGCTATTCGCCGAAGTCAGTCACGTGACGAGCGGGATCAACAGGCCGTGCAGGAAAGACGACGGTACAGAGATGAACGCGCAACTCTGGCTCCTATTGGGAGCCTATACAGGAACTCTACTTGAGAGCACGGTCCCTGGACGCAATATTTGAGGGCGATGTTTAGAGAGCATGCTCAGAACGAGATCACAACAATAGCTAAGATCGGCAATCTTGATGGTGCAGAATGCACTTTGCAAAAGAACTGCAGACGCTAGCCGTCAGCGCTAATTTATCAGCCGCGCACACAAATCGCTGTGGTCGGCCTGCCACGGGGCTTTACTTGCCACGATTGACCGAATGCTGACTATGACGTCAGCAAAGGATTTCTGATCGAAGGAAATAAGAAGATGAAAGAACTTTAATTTTGTCGGTGTTGACAGTGTTGCATTGAAAGCGCAAAAATTTCAAGCTTCCACCATATTAATCACAAACACCATCGAACTTGTTGTTCGCAAGGTAATGACGTCACGAGAGGGAACCTTAGGAGGGCGCCACCAAAACATATCTCGCCGCTAATAGACCGCTCCAGAAATGTGCTTCTGGCCGATGCCATTTCCTGCGTTCGTGCGTATTCGCGTGCTCTGCCCCTTTTCCGAGGCGACGCATTAGCACGTGCTGGACTGTGAATTTGTAAATATTACAATGGTGTATATAGGGGGAAAAACTGTGTTGTGTGTGTATATAGGGAGTAATCTATATGCGGAACGCAGGTTCGTCTGCTTCTTGCATAGTGGTTTTGATGATGTCAGAACGCTAAGCTCTTATTGGCTGAATGAAAAAAAAAAGATAGTGGGTAGACCTCAAGGCATCTTGCATTGAGGTCTACCCATTATCCTTTCAATCCAAGCCAATCAAAGCGCGGCGTCATTCTGACGTCACCGCAACTCCTGCGTAAGAAGCAGACGACTTGCTCTCCGCATAGCCGGTGATTGCAATCCCACAATGACAAGGAGCGCCTTGACGATGCACTTTTCGTGCTGCTTAAAATTAATCATGCAATAGCCAACACGCCTGTGTGCCTTGCGAATGGCCAATATTTATTATTAACTCAAAGCCCGCGTATACCCGTTTTACATACGTGTTTTTTGTTTTGTTTTTTTGTTTTGTTTCGGCGTTAACATGGTAAAGCCCAAACGTAGAACGGTCTAACTAAGCATCCCAACTCATCCGGGAAGCCACCATAACCAGCCATAACTGTAGTTCACCGGGGTCAGGGGCCATTGCAGCAGGCAGTTGGTTCACTCTCGTACTCGGTTCGCACAGCCCGCAGAGGGGTTCTCGAGCGTGCATAAAGATGTGCAGTTTTCATGATGCATCCCGGCAGCGCTGGTGCAACAAAACTGCCTGGTGAGATCGGTCTATTCGAAAGCGCAGTTGGCTCGACCCTTATGGGCCTGCGGATGGCATGAATTGCACTTCTACGGACGCACTCAAAGGGGCGCGTTCATAGCGGTTCCTTAAGCTCTGAATGGAGTATAACTTGAGTCGGTGTTCTCGGACCGCCTACTGAAGGGAGAAAAATAAAATAAAAGAGAGTGGCTCTTTAGCTGCTTGTACGCAGTTTCCAGTTCCTAGAAACCAACAAGCTCAACTGCAACCTGTAACTCAGTTCCAATTAATCCTCTTTGCCAGACAGTCTCCGAATAAAATGGAAGCAGCCGACGCCGAGCACGATCGCTTTTAATCGACGCAAGTATTGTAGAAGCGTCGACAAGGTCGTTAGAGAAAAAGCGAGTGACTGTAGACATCAGCGCTGCTTTTGAAAATGATCAAACGCGATTGAGCCCTTCGCTGGGCGATACAAAGGACGCTACTGTTATAAATACCGACAAAAACGTAGTCGGTACACGCAAAATATGGAGCTCGGCAAATCTACCCCGCCTATTACGATACCTTTACACGGCCATACGCCTGTTTTGCACTTCATTACGAACTTCTTATGAAATCCATTCGTATACACACGGCAAGACGGCCGCGATCGGCGATCATTGGTTTTGCCGGCCGAAGCGAGCGTCAGCCAAGGTATCATACTCGCATTCGCCACGATTTAGCTACGCGAACAAAACATTATTCGGGATCATGTTCCGCGTGAGTGTCCAACCGCGCACCAAGGTCGCGTTCATAGCGTGTCTTGCTCTGTTCAGCACGGACAGGACTATCGTCGATAATCACCGCGTTTCCGTGCAGCGGCGATCAAAATACGGCGTTAAACGAATGTTTACGCGGTTTAATAGCATGTGCAAAACAAACGAAATGCGCTCCAAAGCATTTTTTTCCGAAAAGAACCTGAGCTGAAAACGAAACTCGAAAGCGGTATTCGTCTTACCTCGAGTACTTCTCATTAACAACAGCGAGTGAACCGCAGACCCACGCCGCAACCAACACAGCTGCTGCCGCTATTTTTTTTTTTTTTTTAAAATTGCACAAATATTTAACGAAACGCTGTGAAAAAGTCCAGTATGTTCTCTCCTCCTTTAGGACAGACGACTAGGAGAGCCAATCACTACAATCCAGGGAATGAAACTGACAAATGGCGAGGTCGAAGATATTTTAGACCTAACAACGAAGCCTTATCATTCGCCGGGCTCTCTCCCTAGGTGGCGGTGATTGGCCAATCACTGGGAATGCTTTGTGTGGGTAATGAACTGCCACGCTATCGCTACAAATACGAGCTAACAAAATGACTGGATCAGAAAACCACAAAAAAAATAAGAATCTGTAATTGCGAATAGTTCAAAGATTATAAATTTTCTAAGGAAACGACTCCCCAATTCAACTTTGAACCCGCCAATATTCAGTGAGACAGTCAAAACGCTGGGGGCCTTCCAAGTTTGCCTGCGTCCAGCGTCGCTTCGGCCACGGGCACAAGAAGTAGCACGAAAAGAAAAGTGACAGATAAGATAAAACTTCCCGCGTCCCTTTTGAACCTTTTCAACCCCCGAGGTAACTGAGCGTGACTGAAAGAAAGTCTGGACGCAGTTCCTAACTGGTTTTGAATTTCTTCGCCAGCCGTCGGTCGGCCGCGCTCTGGTACAGTATAGTGGTGGTCGGTCGGTTTTTCTCTCCGGCAGGCCGAGTGCCGCTGTCGGCGACGTTTCAATTTGGTCTCTCCCTTTTCGGGAGAAAAATCGAATCCCGGGAAACGGAAGGGAACTGGGGAAGCGCCGAAAGCCACCGGGATTCGGGAACGTTCCGATTTTTTTTCTCTCTATCTATCTGTTTTCGGACATGGAGTCTTATTATACGAGGCTGGGACGAAAGCGACCCGGAAATGTATTCAACCTGGGTTTTCACGGAGCGAAAGAGTGGACCCTCCCCAAGTCCCCTCCTTGGCGAACAATGCGACGCGGTGGAAGAAGTGGTTTCTTATTTTTGCCGCAGCAGTGATCAGGAACGCTTTGAACTAAGTCGTGGCTCTTTCTGTGTACCCCCGTCTGCTTAAAAGTGCGTCTTTTTTCCCCTTGTGTTGTTTTTTAAGCGCACAATATATATATATATATATATATATATATATATATACATTTTTTTTTATGCCTGATTTGCGTGCTGCGATTTTCTTTGCAATTTCGCCGTTGCAACATCGAGCCCCGCAGCTCCCGCGAATCTTTTTTTTTTTTTTTTTGCAAGAGTTACGTTGCAACTGCAAAATCGCGAGAAAAACAGCACCATGTGAGTCAAGATTCACTCCTGCTTGTAATTATGTGGCTTTTTCTTGCGCACCGGCAAAGATTATAAGTCTTCAACAAGGGTGTCAAACCGAAACTCTTTTCGGTTCGGTTCAGGTCCTGCTCCGGAGCCAGAAAGATAACGGTTCGAACCAGTTCACGCCGGTTCGTACCGGTTCACATAAGAAAAAACGGTTCAAGGAAGAGAGAAAAGTTTAACCGAATATTCGCACACCACTAATGCCATGAGATGGATTACTAGGGTATGGAATGAACGGTCATTTGTGGATTTTGTGTACTCCATCTGTCTATTGAAATTATCTTAAAAATTCAAGACGTGCCATTGGACTGGGTACCAACCTTTTATTTCCTAAACACAAAATTAAGCATATCTACTGCAAGGATGGGCAAGTTCCTTCACAATTGTGTCATGCACGCGTCATATTAATTTTACTGATCCGTAGGCTCTGCGTTGGCTGCGTGAGAAGACCGGAGGAAAAAGACATCATCTAGGCTCAATCGCGTCTGTTGGCATCATAGGATACATTTTATTTCCGAGAAGGACCTTTCCACGCTCACTTCCGTGGCCCGGTACGGCAAGAGCGACGAGTGCAAGTGAATATAATTAGGTGCACCGGCACTTTTCCCAAAATTCCAAGACATTGGTACCCTCGCTAATTCGGGGCACTTTTTCAAAGTCGTCCAGTAGGGTCTGAATTTCCCTAAACATTAAAGAATGGTCGCTGAATGCTTTCAGACCGCCGCTTTTTTTTTCCGTAAGGAAAGCTTCGAGGTCGTTATCAGGGCAAGTGGAATTCCCGTTGTGCACGGTGCTTGAGGCTCATGTGGCTGTGCATCTTTTCTAAGCGCGAGAAGCTTCCTCCATGCCTGTAGCAGATGCCGCTTTGCTCTGGACCTCTCCCGGCTTGTTAGCGGAACATGATATCGAAGATCCAACAATATAGCCGCACAGAATATGTTGCTTCCGAGCAACACCTCCTCTCGCCTTTTCACGGCAGCAGCCAGCTGATTCACGACCGGGGTGTCAACTTTTGACATCTCAATTCGACACGTGACCGTAACCGAGAAACTAACTTTGGATGATTCCGTAGAAGCTCTCCAAAGTTAGTTGCCTCATTTGAGCTGCACTGTTGCTTCCTTGACCGGCCTCAGGGAGGCTACTACGTTGCTGATTGGTTGCCAGTCTTCTTGAGAAAGCCTGGTGGCAGGTTTTATCAGCTGCCACCAGTCTAACTGACGGCAGCTGATAAAACCTGCCGCTAGCCTAACAGACTGGTCACAGCTGATAAAACCCGTTTGCATTACTGACGTCTAACTCCTGGTTAGCTCAGTTGGTAGAGCGCTCATTTGTCTTTTCCTTTGTCCCTTTTGTTCCCCTTCTGCAGGGATTATCATTGTCATTCTTGTCCAGCTTGCTTTCACCTTTGCATTAATTGCATTATAACCAATGTGTATGTTGACGGATTAACCAGGGATGATAGATCAACATCAGCATTTGCTTATCCCCGTTTGAACCAGTGATCATTTTTTCCGTGGTTACATCATACTTCAACTACCACAGAATTGCATGCTTTACTCGCTGCTGTAATGTACACCAGAAGCAGCTCGACAGTAAATTTCTGGGTAATATGTACCGACTTAAAGACAGCACTAAAATCCATTCATATCCTGAACACTCGAAACGAAAATTTGTCTCTTGTGTACCGAATTTCTGAAGAACTTGTGGAAGCAATAGAAATTGAAAATACGGTGCACCTTCAACTGGTTCCTGGACATAGCTGTGTTTCAAGAAAAACTCAAGCTGACCAACTTGCGAAGTCTACTGTAAATATATAAATATGTATTTATGACGTAATTGCTTCTCTCACCATGTGAAATTTTTATTTTTATGTGTATGGCAACTGAGAGTATTATTCATTGTGTACCCAAGCAGCACGGATTTTGGCCAAGCAATGGCCAATGTCTGGCGATGGTCTTTTGGCCAGTGGCCAGAGAGTGGCCATTCATTGGCCAATGCTTGGCCGATGGCTGATGGCCAGTGGCCATTGGCCAATGGCCAGATAAAGGCCAGTCGCCGGCCAGTCTCTGGCCACTGTCTGGCCACTTGGTCAAGGACCATCGCCAGCCATTGGCCGATGACTGGCCAACTCTGTGCTGCTTGGGTAGTGATTTTATAGTTGGAGGGCGCATATCATTCATACTGTACATTCCTCGATTTGAAGTAGCCGGTCACATGATATGTGACCAAACTCTTCAACTCATCAAATAAATTAAGTGTAAAAAAAACGTAGTTCTGCTTTTTATTGCATGTGCAATGCTGATCGAACCTCGAGGCGACATTTCCGCACAGGGTTTTGCTGGCAGCATCGGCGCCCTTTCTTCGTTCTTTCCTTTTTTTTGCATGTATACGCACGTAGGCGAGTTGGCGCTTTGGGGTGCATTTGATAGCGCGTGCTAAGTCGCAGCCGGAAAAACTTGTTTCATGATCACACAAACCTGACGAACACCAGTTTCTTGTTTTACAGCGATAGCTGTTAAGACGGGGTCACACTGAATAAATCATCATAAGAAAAGAAGGTCTGCTTAAGTGGTATTCACACGAGGTAGAAATCCCGGGGATTTCTCCCTTGTGTGAATACCCCTTTACAGATATGAACGCGAGTCACTGCAAGATCCGTGCTTCGAATGCTGCATGGCAGTGAGCTCAAGAAGAAACTTGGCACGCGGCACTCGAACCACGGATATTCCGGTGACTCGTCATTGCAGACTATCTTTTGGATGATGTATGAGTAGTGTGACCCCGGTTTTACAGGCTCTTCCCACCACTGAAAATGACGTCCTTTGTTGATGTAGTAGCTTTAGCAGTTGTTGTCGTTGTTGATGTTGTAGGTGGCGATGTAGGGCGTCCGTCGTCGATGTTTCCAAATCCTTGAAAAAGATCAGCGTCCGCCCGCGGAAACCGAACCTTTTCCGGTGGGTCCGAAGCGGAGGCATTGCTTAAGTCCTTCGATAAAATTCACGCCTACATGTACCGCCAACCATTGTTGTGGAAACGCGCAAGACACGCGAGCGAATGCTCCGCCGCCATTCGCTTCCAAGGGCCACTCGAGACATGAAACTCAGCACTGGCGCAATAAACCCACCTCACCAGCCAGTTTGACTACGCCACCACTGCCGGAACGCATCGAGGGAACTTTAGTCTTTCAGCACGTGCCCGAACCTCGCTGGAACTCTGCCCGTGAAAAGCACGCGACGGCATGAGCCGTCTAGGACACTGCCGCCTGCTTCTTGTGAAATAAAGTTATGTCGGCTTCACGCATGCGCCGATCACTTGGTGAGATCGGTCTATTGACGCTACTTGCAAGACAAACGCAAACACATAGAGGAGCTTTAGGCGTTACCACAGAGGTACGCCACAGCGTTAAAGGTATACTGAAGCAAACATATCAGTGTCCAATATAAGTGGCGCACGATCTTCCCACGAGTTAGCAGGGCCGATGTGCGCCAGCACACGCAACGAAATTCAAGTCATAGTCCTCCATTCACGCTTAAAGGGGCGATGTAACGAAACTCGAGTGAAGTGAAAAACATTTCAATTCACTCGAGTTTACTGGAACTAGTGGGCACCCAGATGCTCGCACGCACCGCCGTTGACCAAGAAACCTCTCTGTTGCGGTGTAATTCCAAGACTAAAAGCGAGCGATTTCTTTCAATCTCTCCTCCACAAAACTTGATGATTTAGCCTGGGGTTCGCAGTATCCCCCAGTGATGGTATCTGAGTGCAGCTCATAGATTGAGTCCGAGCAGAGCGTGAGTACTCGATTTGGGCTTGTGATAATCAATAACTCGATATGGCATCGGGTTGTGGCTCGTGTCCAATCACGGCAATGGCGGCAATAACCTAACCCTAACAATGTCGGGAACTCAGCACGTATCCTGTTCTTTGCCAAACCCAGCGCGTGGGTATGGGCGGCATGTAGAGGGGGCGAACGCTGCTCGGTTGTTTTTAGCTTTTTCTACGACGTTTATTGCGTAGGGAGAAAAACGAAGGCGTGTTTCATTGGTCATAAACGTTCAGAGATTTCTTCTAAGCGGTATTCGTTCAAGGTACAAAAATGGTTGCACCGCCCCTTTGAAATGACAGTGAAATGTGTGGGCTCCGAGAAAAATGCGAACAAAAACAGTCTTTTCATTTCCACAGTGGGGCTTGGTGTAAAAATTGGTCTAACAAGCACGTTCCTTTCACTTGTGGAGATCAAAGCACATCCATTTCACTGTCATCTTGAATGGAGGACCATGACTTCAATAGACCTTCAGCTAAATTACCCGAGCGTCAAAGAGAATGCTGGGAGCGTACGCGCTGCACCCACTCGCCTTCTCTATTCAAAAGAATCGAAGTATATAACCAAAATAAATCGTTTGTGGAACGCGCGCGCGAAGTGCAGTCTGTTTTAGATTTCTGCTTTCGAACAGTTACAGCTGCAGCCGCCAGCAGGCTCAGCGCGTGTACCTACGTTCCCGCCATTCTCTTTGGTGCTTGGGTAACTCGGCAAGAGGTCTATTCGGTAAAGGGTCTGTTTCGTTGCGTGTGCTCGCGCACACCGGAGGCTGCCGGCTCGTGGAAAGATCGTGTGCGACTTAATATGGACACTGAAATATTTGGTTTAGTACCCGGTGCCCCCTGCACGCGCTCTCTGCAAAAAAAAAAAGAAAAAAAAAAGAAAAAAGAAATAGCCCATAACGAAATGTCATCGTAGCACTGCCGATGCCAAGAGCTCGCTCCTGGAGATGCGTTTTCACGCGCTCCGGAACAAAAACGGCAGTAAGGCGTTCGAAAAAATGGTCAGGTGTCTACTTTGATCCGAACGCTTTTTGTTCTCTCACCCCACAGTGCGCGAACGAGACGCCGGTGTCCTACGACTTCGCCGTGACTCCACTGTGAATTACCTCAAGACGGAATTTTTCTTTTTTTGTTCGAAGAAGCCAAATTGGCATTTTAGGCGACGCGAGTAATCATGCGTATTGCTGCTTGTACGCAAACATGTTTTTTTTTTTCTTTTTAGGCTGAATTATGTGACAAAACTTTTTAACAAAATGTTGCTATCAGGCCTGCACACAATATGTTACATTCGTCGCTGTGGTAAACAACATAACTGCATTCCACAACATAGCTGCATTTCCAGAGGCAGATTTTTCCCGCGAGCAAGTCAGTGGCGAATTTGACGGATATTACCGCAAAACAAAATAAAAACTTTATTTTGTAGTCAGCTCGGTCCCTTGGTTACGTGTCACTGAGTCGGGTTTATCGGTCTACCTGATTAAGTATCTTCTCAAATCTCTCTTGATAACGTATAACATCCTGTTAAATAAAGTTAAGGCTGAAATTGTCATATCTTTTTTTTTATTTTTTATGAACATCCAAGGATTCTGTCTAAGGTTAACACCTCAACCACAAGATGACAAAAAAAAAAGCAAAAAAAAAAACAAACGAGATGTTCTTGATCTATAGAGCAGCATATTGCATCTTAGTAAAACATTTTGGTTGTATTCACCCATCCAAACCAGGGGGATGTACATCGAAATCTTTACGTTTGAATCGTTGTTATCTCGTCCCGCCTAGTGCCGCCTTCTCGGAGCCTCCCCGTGAAAGGAAATTGCGCGTCTAATTTCCAGACGGCCTCCACTCGGCGGGCCCGAAAGATAGCGAACGCGCCCGGGGTACCGGCTCCTTCGACGAAAACACAACTCGCGGAGCAAACTATCCGGAAACTTCAACTTAACACGTTCGGACGGAAACCAGCGCCCTCGCCATATCCCTCGGGCTGAACGAAGCGGACGTTAATGGAAACTAATCTCCGGTTCCCCCAACGAGCATCCCGCGTCGGACGCACTCCAACAACGGGCCCAGCAGCAGAACGTCTCACGACGCTCCGCCAGCACCCCTGGGCAGCGGGCCGCAGCGCGCACCGCTTTGATAAGCGAAACGGACTCGGCTAACAAACCCAGAGAAGCCGAAAGAACGGTCGACTCCGAAGTCCCGAGAATGTGCGCTCTGTGTACATTCGAAGACGTCGATTGGTTAACCGCACACAGGAACCGCGGCAAAAAAAAAAAATCAACAATTAATCTTTTTTTTTTTTTTTTCGCTTTGGCAGTACGAGAAGGTTTGCTCGATGAAGCCTAGTGGTGGAGTATGTGCGTAAAGAAACACAAAACATACCTCGTCTGCCGAGGCTGTTGGAAGCTCGAACCCGGCGAAGCATACCGTACGTACCGCATCTCCTCACACACACACACATATAATATATATATATATTTATATGTACACGCGCACTCAAAGTTCGGCGGCAAACTCGGGCTTCGGCGATTAATCTTTCTTCCGAACCTTTATCCTATTCAGACTTGATTTATATCTACCGACATTTGCAATTAATTAGAACGGGGAGTGGGGGAAAACATCGTCCCGGAACCCGCCCCCGATGCGGCGCGGTTTTGCGAGTGGTGCAAGGCGCAGTATTTATATAGTCGTTATTTATTATTATATATATATATATTTATTTTTTTTGGTTAGTGGCTCTTTCTACTTTGATTTTTCTGTTTTTTGTCGACGAGGAAGAATAGGGGCCGCACGCGCAGCTAGACGCAAGGCAAACACGGTCGGCCGCACACTCGTGGCGCTGAGAGAGAAAGGTAATGTGCGAGTCCGAGCGCAGAACTTGACTCCCCCACTCCCATGTACTTTGCCTCGTAAAGGAAACAAGCGCCCGCGACGACAAAGAAAAAATATAGATATAATTGAAGTAGAACTTGGAAGACGAAAAAAGAAAGCTAAAGAGCCCAAAAGAAAGGAAACAACTAAAGCTTGTCCCGCCTTTTTACAATTAATCAAGAGCGCCATCTAAGAGGAACCGGAAACCGAGAACTGGTACATACTAAAGGAACAGAGATCTTTAAAAACCATTAAAATAAAAGCTCCGTGAAACTTAAAAAAAAAAAAAAAACTTTGCTTTTGGGTGAGTTTTAAGAAAAAATTAACGAGATGAAAATACGTTCCTGCATGACCTCTCGTCTCAAACCTAATGAATGTTTTCTTTGTTTGTTCGTTGTCTAGTTACAGTTTGCAGAAGCCGTGACGAATGAATTAGGTCGGACAGTATGCCTTACGACAAAGGCCTCTTTTTCCGACATCAAAGTAGAAAAGTAATTAATTTCTTTTAAGTAGAGTTTTGAACTTTTTAGGCAGGAAGACCATATGTTTTGAAAGAGGAAATCCGCTCTCCAATTGCGTCTGGCTTCCGCTCTATTATCTTTAGGCTTCCTCGTACTGCTCAGTACTCGTACCTCTTAATCAGTCAGCCCGTTGTGAGCTTTTTACTCGCACTCGCACTGCCAAGAAAAGGCTCGCCTGCAGTAAACCCAGATTCGTAAGCTTGTTAGTTTGTGCACTGACGCGAAGTGGTGTCGGCGTTTTGTCAAGGCTGTTGTGTGGTTCAAGCGGGGCTTTTCGGCTGGGTGCCCACAGACGCTACACAAAAGAACATGGGGTAGAAGAGAGGAGCTTTATTTTATTTTATTTTTGGACGGACCTTGCTTTTTTATTTGAGCTTCCGTATGGTGCTCGTTTGCGGAGGACGCGCGAATATTTATTTCCGAAATGTAAGGCAGAACTGTAAGTTACCCTGAGCTATTTCGAAGGGGTTTACATTGAACTCTTGTCTGAACGTTGTTTCGAGGCGAAGTACGGAAAAATTTGGACAACAATGTCTGTCTTCTCTCAGAATATATTGGGGTATTCTTATTACATTTTTATTTTCGTGGAGCGTTCGTTGCCTCGCGTTTTCTTACGCTAATACATGCTATATACGTTTATTGCGTAGTGGAGTAGTACATGAATTCTCCAGGCCCGCAAAAGCATGTGTGTGCTTGTGGGCGAGACACTGTTGCAACGAATAGAATATTAATACTCTTACAGAAAACAAAAAAAAAGTACCGGCATGCTTTCGGCCTAAAAAAATAAACTTTGTTACATGTGACAAAACCCAACAAGTTACAAACTCTGTAAAATTTTAACTTTGAAAATCACAAGATGCAAACACACAGAACAACGCGCCAACTTAGAAAAAAGAACGAGTAGAGGTTGTAAATTCGATTAACCAGCAAAGTTACTGCACCACTCTCTCAGCTCTCTCTCAACGATCCTAAATGTCTGCAAGTCCAAAAGTTGATCTGGCAACAGGTCATCCTAATATCGAATCATAACAAAGTCGTACCCTTTTTCCCTAGTTTGTGAAAACCCTTGTCAGAACGAAAAGTTTTATTTTCCTCCGGACCCTTCGCTTTTTCAGTTACTGCTTAAACGTGTAGTTGTAGTAATTGTGTACTAATATATATATAGATCTACGATTTGTCAACTGGAAAAATCAGTAGTGACCGCATCTTTAAGTCAGTTTCGCGTTCAGCAAATTTAGGTTCATACGCAATGTTTCTTGCTGTTTTGCCGAAAATCTAATTTTCTTTTTTATATAATACGACCAGGAACCATAAACCGCTATTGCGTACCGTAGTAAAAACTCCCCAGTGCCTAATATGTCTTACATCTAGTACGCGCATCGGTCAGAAAACGAAGGCGATATATAAGCAGATACCGTTCGTAGGAGTCTTGCCAGGTAGTCCACATGTACTCCCCATCACGGATGTTCCTCGGAAAGCACGCCCAAATACCTTGAAGATGACACGTATTCTAGTGGTGCGCACCTGCAGTTTTTATAAGTGGATGAGTGAAGGACTAAGGGGCCGAAATGTTTATAATTTTGTACGGGTTATAAAAGCATATTAGTTTTGATTTATCGACGTTTACGAATATATGGTTGTTAGTGAACCACGCCATTAAGAGGAATATGCCATTTTGATATGATGATGTAGCTTCGAATTCGTGCTAAATAACCGCGTAAAAAAATGAAGCTTCCCAGTTTTATTAACGTAAATGTTGAAAAGCAGAGGTCCCAAAATAGATCCCTGGGGAACACCATATTTAAGCGTCACTAACTTACTCTTAGCGTCCCAATCTTTACTAGCTGATGACGCACTAACAGGTGGTCAGTCAGGAAGTCATTGAATGGGTATCTGAAACCCAAGTGCTCTAATTTATGTACATGCAACCTGTGATAAACTGCGTAAAATGCCTTTCTGTGGTCTAGAAAAAGAATTAGTAAAAGATTGCTACGACCAATATTTTCGTAGATGCGATCGGACAGACCTTAGGGTAATGATTGTGCGCCTGCGTTTTGGCGAAAGCGGTACTGGGAACTACGCTGTAAAGATTACTTCTCACACAAAGACGTCATTGCCTTGAAGAGAAACTTTTTTTTTTTATGGTTCGAGAGTCCACGGTTAACATCAAAATGGGCATGTAATTCAAGACGACCTTTTAACTTCCTTTAAAAAAAATTGGCCTTAAAACGTCGACTGTTAGGCCACTGGGGATTCTATATAACCATTGAAAGAGATGAAACAATTTTTTCCAGCAGTTTGTTAAAATTAGCGAAGATGCCTCTCAACCGAATACCGTCATTCCTAGGGGCCTTGGCCGCGGAGATAATGTTTATAATCAGACTTAGATCCCTTTCCGTCATCTGCGGTAAATAAGCTGAGTTGGCGCAACCCCCGCAGGACCAGTGAAAATATTGCTGTAACTAAACTCTGTCACTTGGAAATCTTCATCCTTTCGAACAAATATTTAATTGAACTTTTCCTCACATAAAAATGCTACATATTGGTCTTCGAAAGCTTTTTTCAGTGATTGCTCAATATTATCCTTCCCTTTTTTACCAACTAGTTCATGTATAATTTCCCATGTCTTTTTTTTTTTTTTTTTTGGGGGGGGGGGGGGGGGGGGGGTTTTACCGTGACGCTCCAAGCTAGCAACGCAGTGCTTTCTTTCGCAAGTCCTAGTTTGGCGGTAATCCTATTACGTAGGCTTCTGAACACTTTTTTTTTTAATTGCGCTATCCTCGGGATTCGATTTACATCTATTCCAAAGTGTGTTTTTTTAATGACACAACATCATTATTTCAGCGATAACCCACATGTTTTCGCGTTTTCCTTTTTGGTTGGATTTCTTTTCATACACTTGTTATATATACTTCTGAATTGCTTAACCATTTTATAGGCAGTACTGTGATCCAATAATATCAAAATTCTCTAGTCATATTCAATAATTAATTTATCTATCTTTTTGTTATCAAACATTACAGCATAATTATCAACCCGTTACTCGTTAAGGGCACCACCAAACACAATGAGAGATACAAAATAGTGGTATGCTACTTCTTGTTAAATTACCCGTGACCCAAACGGTTGATTTCATTGAGTCTAATAACCATGTGATCAATGCACGTACTTTCAATTCGAGTTCGAAAACTCACTTCCCATGTGAAATTCCCTATGACGGTTTCTAGTCCAAAGCCCGACAACAGACTCAGATATTCTGCAACACCATATTTAGATACGTTCATAACATCGATGTTGAGGTCTCTAGCTAGAACCAGCTGTTATTGGTAAATCAGTTAAAAAAATAGTCGAACTCGTCCTAGAATATTGGAAGATTCGAGCTCGGTGGTCTATAAATAGCGAAAATTGCAAACGACGCGGCATGTTTGAAAATTGAAACGGAAAAAAACCTCAGCAGTACTAAGGTGGGTTGCAACCTGCTCAAAGAGACCGCTCTTTTTAATGAATATAAATATTCCACCTCCCCTTTGATTTTCTCTGCATAAGAAAAATGCGCGAAAACCATCCAAAGGAAACAAGTGACAGGACGCTATGTCATTGTTTGTTTCTGTTAGTATTAAATATCCAGGCCATCTAGTCGATCTGCCCAATAAAACAGTAACTGGTCCGAATGCTTGTGTAAACTTCTTATACTAATGTGCACTAAGTTTAGGGTTGTTGTTCGATACGTTTTATTCGTATTAAGAAGGGGTACGACGCGACCGGTTTCATGCCTTGTCGTGAAGGGGAAGGGTATGAGGATGCAGGAATGAGAGAGGGGGTGCGAGGGGGAGAGGGCTTACAGAAGGCCAGCCAGACCGGCCGTCCTCACGTAAGCCAAGAGTGAGTTGAAGACCCGCCTCTTGACGTCTGTGGGGCCTGTCGGTGCCGTCCAGGCCTCGGACGTCATTTGTGGTGCTGGACCGAGCTGCGCGAGTGCTATGTCCCTCTCCTTTCGCTTTGCCGGGCACTCCCAGAGCAGGTGGCGCAGGATGGCGAGATGCGCTGAGGACTGGGTGTTAATGGAAGTATCGGGGATCAGCCCGGCGGTTTGATTGGCTTGAGGTGGCGATGCAGTGGTCGAACTACACCGGTCGCATATTGCATGTTCTGGCAGACGTAGCCCGAAGCGGGCCAGGTGATACGGTGTCCATGCACAGCCGGTTGTGATTCGGCGTAGCCGGACCTCGGCCGCCCGCGGGTATCCCCTAGGGATGGAGGTCGGGCACTCGGGCAGCAGGGTGGACAGGCGCCGCTTGGTTTCGGTGCGCGGGTGCTGTTGTGGTGAAGGATCAGTGCTAGCGTCGGAGCCAGATGGTGCATCCTAGGGTGCCTCAATAGGGAGTTTTAGAATAGCGCACGCTAAAGCTTTGCGTACGCAAAGAATAGCGTCGTCGCCACTGCGCATGCTCCGAACGCAAACCAGGTTTTGCGCTTTGCGTGCGCAATTTTAGCGCGCGCTATTTCTCGGAAATAGCGTGCGTACGCAAAGAGTCTTCGCGCTTCTCCAAGGAGGATTCGTGATGGGAAGTTGGCTAAAGCCAAGACGAGCAGAGTTGAAAAAAATGGCGGCTTCCAGGATTATGTCGGCGGCTGCTTTGGTGGCGTCGTGAGTGCGACGTCGCCGGCATCCTCGTGACTGCAATTTTCAATACGGAACGACATTGTACTCGGTTTGGCAGCGATCACCGGCAACTTGATGCTTGCGACGCGCGAACATTTCACGGAGAAGGAACGATGTGCGAAGGTCAGTACACGAGACCTCTCTTGCCGAGGCGACGCAAGCGGACACGACCGGTCAACCGCTCGCGTCGTGTTCTCATGTTTAAACAAATTAAAATGCTACTCTGGACCAAAAAACTCTTCTTTTAAAGTTACATCATTTCGTGTGTGAAATAAAAATATGACTATCTTGGTGGCGTCGCAAGCGCGAGATGCTTAGGCTTATACGTCGCGGTGGAGAAACGCTATTCTAAAACTCCCCTGCGTCGCGTGCGCTAATAGAAGCGCTAAATTTAGCGCTAGCGTGCGCTAAAATTGCGTACTTTATTCTAAAACTCCCTAATGTCCTTCTGTTTAGGGTGATGCCACCCTTTGTAGTACCCGATGCCGACAGCACGCGCTCACGGGTAAAATACAAAGAAATCGGCGAAAACAAAATGTCGCCATAGCACGGTCAGCGCCACAAACGCGTGCAGGGACACGCTCTTTCGCGCGCTTCTGAACAAAAAATAAAAATAAAAGCGTGAGACAAAATGGCCAGATGTCTCCACCCTAAGCAAAGCGCACATGAAGGCACCTATAGTGCATCCAAGGGTCGCCGAAGCGGCTGACCGGCCGAGGGGAGAGACAAGAACGCCCTTGCCAGCCGGTGCGCCCCTTCATTGCCCTCTATGCCCGCGTGGCCCGGAACCCAAATGACCCTGATGTGTGCGGCCGATCCCAGGACCAACTCGAGTCCCGCTACAGCCGCCCGGATGGAGCAGACTGTTGGAGAGCGAGGGGGGGGGGGGGGGGGGGGAGCCGAAGAAAGGCATGCCTTGACCGCTTCCGCAGTGTCTGTGTGAAGGAGGATCTCGGTGGGAGATAGCCCTCCGGTGGCGGTAGCGCAGCGCCAGTTCCGCTCCCAGCAGGATCGCCCTCAGCTCAGCCGCAAGCGAGTCAAGCCCCGGTGGAAGCCGGACACCAGTGGTCGATCGCAAGGACAGGCAACAGGCAGCTGCGGTAGTAGATCCGGATTCGGGACCCGCGGCCGCGTCACAGTAGTATTTGCGTACTTCGGGGCCGTCGGCGTTGACGTCACGTTCGTGCGCCGCAGCTTGGGATCGTCGGCGGCCCGGATGGCCGCTTCCAGCATGGGATGGCGTCGGCTTGCCGGAGGTCAGGCATGGCAGACTCCAAGATGGAGGGGGTGTGGCTGGTGGTGGAACTCCCGCAACGGGTAGCAAGCCCAGCAACCCGAGAATGGATCGTCCCGGTCTGGGCCGTGAATTTTAGTTTAGGGCCACATTAGTTTCAACAGAGTCTGCCAAGACATACATCCAGTACTCATCCCACTGTGAAAACGATTTGAACGCAGTTGTTAAGATTACAAGACTTCCTAGATTTTTGCTTCATTACAAGGTTTTTAATATATCACCGTCATTTTCAATACAAAAGGTGGGTCTGTGTTCGTTCTGGCAGACAAATATTTTTGTTCCCGTTCTTTAGCAACACGAACTTGTAATACTTTTCTCCAGCACGCTGCTTGGCGCTCCAGAGCAGTTGTCTCAGTGCCCTGGTCAAGTTTTCATCAACAAAGATACGCTCGTCCCTGAGTGCCGCGCGTTTAGCAGCTGAACGGGCACGCACAGAAAGGTCACTGAATCGCACGATTATTGGTGGAATTTTTTCTTCCCGAGGACCTAACCTGTGCACCGCCTCGATAGCATCAGCTGTCGGCACAGGCAGCTGAAGTTTGGTGGCTATGCTCGACCAGGTTCTCACTTTCTTTCGCGTGGACACCATGTGTTTAAATGTTTTTTGTTTGTTTGCCCTTTTTGAGTATTGCTCCATGCTGTTCACAAATGTTTTAGGTCCCCAATCTCCGAGTCCCGCCTCGAGAACACCGATTCCATTTTCTGTGTTTTCTTGTTCAGATCTGTAATTATGTTTTCCTGGGTTTTTACGTTTTCTAGGACTTCGTCATATAGGGAGCTTAGCATCGCCGACGACGACTCAATGGCCTGGATTGTCTTTCATTGATGGGTAAGCTTTTCAATTACGGCATCGCGCTTGACCGACTGCACTCCCATTGACTTCTCCATCACGTCGATTCGCTTAAGGACGTCGGTTAGCTTCGTGCTCATGCTCAGAATGTGCGTGATTAGTTTGGCGAGCTGCAGTTCACCCACGCTCTTCTCTGCCTGGGAGGGCTATTTTTCCTCCTAGTCGGAAGATTGCTACGTGAGGCGCAGTCTGCATGCTGCGCAGTGCCGAGCGAGTACATCGCTGTCTGAAAATTCCTCGAAGTCTTTACTGACCCCTCAACATTTTCCCGCAGGATACTAGAGATCACAGGCGGAGCACTCCAACCCTTGACCACCAGTTTCCAACGATTTCACACACGCGCTGCCAGGAGCCGGGAAAACAAAGGGGTCAGTATTAAAACTATGGAGCAACACTTTTACAAACACAGCTTCTTATGAGCAAAGTAGAACCCCTCCGGCACGCTTGAACTACACTCCGCTGCGTAAAACCGCAGACTCAGTGTGGGGAATCCGCGTGAATGCCCCGGGTGTGAGGGACGACGAGACCGACGAGGATCTATCGCGATGGAAGGAGCGCCCTATGCCGCTATAAAGGGTACAGCGCGGCAGACAGCAGCAGAGACACCATAACGGGAATGGACGTAGCCCGTTGACACAAACCGTACACGCATGCTTGAGCTTCCGCGGTGCTGGGAGAAACAACGAGTCCGAAACAAGCCCGTAGTGCTAAGATACAAAGAAGCGAAGAGCATCGAATTTTAGCAGCCGAGCCACGATGACGATAATGGCCGCAGTCCGATGACACGAACCTCACACACACACACATGAAGCGCCTCTTGCCGCGCACGGGCGCTCGGAGCTGGTCGCGGGCTCAAACAAAGATGAAAGTTTTTGCCGTCCTTTTAACTCAATGCACTGCTTTCCGACCGCCCGGGAAGCGGGCCTGGGCTGGCCATTCGCCCGAAAAAGGGAGCTGCTCGCGTCTATGGCTTGTTCTTGTTGGTTGTGAAGCTCAGCGCAGTGACCGCTGTCCGTCCCTTGAGGTAAACTGCATGCTATGACTGGCCTGGACGGGCGACAGAATCGTGGAAGTAACCGGAACATGAGTGCCTCGAATGTCGCGGGCGAGTCTACCCCTTGAACTGGTTCCCCACTCTTCATTCGAAGCACGTACATCTCGGTGACTTTCGAGGTAAGCCGACGTAAGCTTTCGAAACATTACGCGACATAATAAAACGGTACTGTGTGAACCGGAGTTAAAGGCATGCTAAACCGAAATTTGAATATCACAAAATAAGGCCGCAGAACCGTTGAACGGGGCGCTACAAACTCCAAAACATCTCACGTGCATTGATATCTCAAACGGATGGCCGTATTTTTTTAAAAGAAGGGCGCGATCAAGCGAAAAACGTGACGTCACGATTTTCTTCGAACAGTATAGTATGAAGGGGTTGCGGCCTGATTTCTCTCTTCCTCGTCTAGGTTCACATGCTCGAGGGGACGAAGAGAAGAGGAGAGGGAATGAGAATCACGACGTCCCATATCTCGTCGGCCTCGTCGGCCGTGTTCAATAGCAATACGAAAATCCGTTATATATATCACTGTATGAGTGATGTTCTTAGGTTTTGCAGCCTCCCCCCTATCGCTCCAGCTTTGGTTTGAGAGCTCAAAATTTGAGTTCAATGTCCCTTTAACAGTTCGAGCAGGACAGACTAGCATTGTGAGTGCGATTTAGTTATTCATTTTTACATGAAAAATTGAAAGGACGATCATAAATATCTGCAATAAATCCGAGCATTTGTGAGAACACGTACGTCTCCCTGTCTAGGCCTAGCATGTCCAGGCCGTGGGAACAGCCATGGCGGCGGCTTCCGGGATACGAGGCGAGACCGCATTGCTCGAAGAGTGCGGTGTTTCCCTCGCCCTCTTCGGTAAATCTGCCACTGGCACACCCTTGGGAACGATCGTGGACGCGACCGATCACTGGATTAAGCCACACCACCTACCCCCGGCGCGTCCATTTACCGAAGGCTAAAAAAGTAGGCCCCGAAACTGTGGCAGAGACTCTATCTCGGGGAGGCTCTGCTCCTCGGATCCTCTACTTTCTTTTTGCAGCTTCCCCCTTCCCACTAATCTGCCTAGTAAAGCAACGCCAACCTTTCTTTCTTTTTCTTTTCGCCGACGGGTATTGAGTTGTGGCGAAAAGCCAATAAACCAGCCTCTTCGGAATCGCTGTTCTGCGGAGTTGCCTCCTCTTCATCGGAGCCTATACATCAAACTTCGGGCGGACCTTACCTTTGCAATCCTCAACAGCGAGCTACGGACTGGGGGCTCTACTTCGCCGTACACTCAGGTAAGTGGAATCCCACAAATTCAATAACATCTTCTGATCTTTTTAAGATGCGAAAATCTAAACCGCGTTACGGAAGTCTACAGTGAACATGTGAAACGTAGTTGCGCAGGTTTGCAACTATGGTTACTGACAACCAGTGTTGTACAAAACGGTGTTCCAAGGAACTGTGTTCCTGAAACGCGTTCCTTTTGGGAGGAGCGAAAATACGCCGCTGTTCCATTTTGCATCGATGGAACTGGAACGGGAACCTCGTTATATTTTTACTAAAACAAGAACGTAAACGGTGTTCCTTTTTTTTTTGTCCGAGAGGTATTTTTTATTTTATTTTTAACTCTAGAAAGTATTAAAAAAAATAACTTCACGAAGAGCAGGATCTCGTTAACTTTTTTGTTGCTTATTTTGGGGTTTCTTTTGTGGAGTCCTCGCTTGGTAACAGTCGGGTGCAGGCGAGCTGGTGGACATTGATTCTTTTTTCAGTGCTTGAGACTGCGGCACAAAAGACAACCCTTAGTCGAAAAAAAAAAGACACAGAACGAAGGACCTGTCAAACTCAGCTACTTTCTTCGCTTCTACGGATCCTCATACACCGAGAAATCTAAGGCCGACTACAGCCATCACTGAGCGTTCACTAAGACGCCTACAATTACAACAAAACACCATTTTACCAGACATCGAACGCACCCTTGTAACACGAACATTGGTCACATAATAGACACAAAAATCAACCTTTATTTTTTCTTCCCTTCTCCTCCACCTTGAACTGAAAAAGAAATCCGACCTCCACGAAGAGGGACTAGTAGTTTTCATAACTGAACCTCCAAAAGCCGTACTTTCTTCTCCGCTTACTAATCTAAGGGACTGTTCGATTGAAACGTGTGAGGTTGTTGTAAAACACTCGTGCAATGTGCGGTAACCCTTTAATAAAGAAAGATAATATTAACCCGGCTTCCTCTTTCCCGGCTCAAAGTACATTTCGCTCGTCTGAATCGCCCGCTACAAACAGGAATATGGTAAAACACTGAGATTTCTGAAGGTTAAGATATCAAAAAATATAACCATGTTTCTGGTTGTTTTCTTCTCCTGGTGTCCTTTCATGACGGCATTCAAATTCGTATGTTGCAATTTGATGAAATAAAAAAAAAACTTCGTTTGAACTAACTAAATATGGTAATTAGGAAGATGGAAAAGTAACGTATATGTAACAATACGTTCCATCTTGTGAACTGTGACGAGAATGCGTTCCTTTCTCACATATGGAACTTGTAACGGGAACGCGTTCCAAAAATCAAAAGGAACGAGGAACGAACTTTCGTTCCTCTTTTTGTGATACGTGCTCAGGACTTCTGAAAACCTAACAAAGGCAGGGAGTGGCTTATACACGCGTCTTTCTTTGTGATTGACTCTCCGGGTTCCTTATTGGCTATCATCGAATTTCATTGGCTGCCGGGCGATAATGAGAAGCTCGGGAATCACCACGCTCTCCGTTTTCATAAATATATATATATATATATATTAAGTTTCCAATTGGATTATATATAAAATGAGGTACACTCAACACAAAGGCCTGATTGACTGTCTATGTGTTCCTCCTGAACACATAAACAGCCAATCACGGAGAACAACGGAGGGACCGCAGCGAATGACGTAACTAAAAAGAAATTGGTAGAAATAACAACAACAAAAACGACGCAGTGTGCGCAGGTACAGTGCGCATATCGCATTTTTTTTATCTAATATTATTCCGAGCTTTCTTGGTTCGCTTGGATCCTTGCGCTGTTCGCCTACGTGTTCTGCAGGAAAGTGAACTTACGGACGTTCTTAGAATTGCTGCTCGTACACATCATACAAAAGACACGTCGTTCGCAGACATGGTGAGACAATATATCTGCGGACACGCCTCAAACAAATTCGAAGCACATTTGTCCTTCGTACATATGTATGCTTTGAACGTGCTTGCAGACTGTTTTTTGTACGACCAACCCTTCCAACGCATGGCAATGAGTACAAGGAAGAAATGCGCCTCATGCGCCGTCTGCATTCTGTGTTTTGCCTGAGGTGTTTGTGAGTGCGGCTTTAAAGCCGGGGTCACACCGCTCGTACATCACACAAAAGACAGTCTGGCAGACACCAGTCACCGCAATATCCGTCATTCGAATGCCACGCGCCCAAGTTCCTCCCTGAACTCATTGCCATTCGGCATTCGAAGCAAGGATCTTGCGGTGCCTCCAATTCGAATCTGTTGGCAGACTGTCTTTTATAGGATGTATAAGCAGTGTGACCACGGCTTTACAGCGTAGTGCTAACCGGGTCTTGAACGGAGGAGGGTGCGGGCTGGTGTCGGGGAGTGTAGGTGTTTCGGCGCCGGTTTATCGGTTAAAAAAGGCGATAACACGTCTTTTCAGAAGCAGGGCTCGTGTTTACTTTGATCCTTGAAGTGTAAACTGCATTATACTAGCCAGAGCTACCAGATATGTTTAGGTAGTTATAATCCCGAGCGAGCACAAGCTGGACAGTATATATGAGGGATGTGCCATTAACCGATGTGGTCCTCAGCAATCCCACTGCAGGCGGAAGAGTAAACGGCTCATTTGACCTCCCTCGTCAATGTCCCTAACCCCCCAGGCTCATTTCCCGTCGTCCAGACATTCGGAAGTTCAAACTCGGAAGACTAGGGACTCGGAACACAACTCCGGAGAACGGGACACCGAAAACACAAACTCGGACACCATAGGCTGCCGAACTCAGAGGCACCGAAACTCCGTCCCGCTTCGATTCAGCACGAACATTCGTCCAACGCTGCGCACGCGTCCATATACACGCAGACAGAGGCTTAGACAGACACCAGTCAGATCGCGCCCATGAACAAACACGCAAAAATACGCACAGATACATACACAACACACACCCGGGCGCGCTTCACGAATGCGCGTGTTGACGCCCCGCAACAATATCGGGTTTCGATGGAAATTCCCAGGAACCGTTAGACACCGGCATTCCTCACCTGTGAACCGCGCCGCCGCGCGGTCGGCGTTAACACACGAATCGTTATTTGCTCGGCGACGGCCCCCTAATATCTGATTGTGGAGCTCGCGGGAGAGAGGGGAGGGGAAACGAGTTTGCCGAAATTCGAATGTTATGCGCTCTGTGTGTGTGTGTGTGTTGCTCCTGGGGTTGGCCGAAAGTTGCGTTAGGCTTTCCTGCGCAGGTTTTCATCAGTCCGAGTTTGCTCACCTCGCCGAGATTGCGGATAGCCATTTGAACGGTTCGATTCCTGCTTCTTTTTTTTTTCGGTTGGTCTGTTTGATGGGAAGTTTTTCGGGGGTTTGGCTCGCGCTGGTTGGAAGTGGGACTGAGAGTGGGTCGGGTTATCGTTTGATCGATGCTTTCGCCGTTGCAGGGCCGGAGTGGAAGCGGGTTGGATTGTGCGTGCACGTTTTGGCACGTTTCTGTTCTTGCCTGTGTGCGTGCGCCGAGTGGGAAGGGGTCAGATTAGTTTGATAACATAAAGTGTTTGTCGCTTGCTTCGTAAAGAAAAAAAAATTAGTCTGGTTTGGAGTTGCAAACAAGTATGCCTCGGCATGTAATGTCGGCTTTGTCTAAACCTGTTTTTGTCGGAATGTTTTGTTGTGCAAAAAATGACAAGCCCCATCTTAAAGTAGTTTTGCCATTTAAACTCATCCTAGAAAAGTTTATATTATATTTATTTATTCAACATATTTTCCCTTAACTAATAAATGTAGCGATGTCTATATAACACCAGGTCCGTAACCCCTAAGAAGACCCGTTCCGAGGATGGTCGACAGTGAATTGCCCATAAAGATATTACACTTCCCAAGTGACTGGCATATAGGCACGAATAGAATAATACAATATCAGGTTAAAGGGACACTGCGATGAAAAAAAAAAGTTTGTAAAAGACACTTTTTTTTAACAATCTTCCCATGAAAAAAAAAAAGAAAACATTCGAGCAAAGCAATATTTACGCCGTTAGACGCAATTTAGGTGAAGGTTATGGCCAGTCTTGGGTAGTAACGCGTTACTAGTAACGCGTTACTGTAACTTAGTTACTTTTTTGGTAACTTGTAACTGTAACGAGTTACTTTTTAAAAATGTAACTTGTAACTGTAGTTCTATTACTTTTTTCTGAGGTAACGGTGAAAGTAACGACGTTACTTTTGTCGTTACTTTGCAGTGTTTTTATGAATAATATATCACTGAACGAGTGCAACTTAGCCATTCCTTGTTGCACTTTCCAAATCGTCTATTCCGACATTTCGAGTGTCAAGTTGGCCTTGCACAAAGTTTTGAATATGTTCTTTCTCGCGAGTCACGACCTGAATATAGCCACGTGTAGATGTTATGAAAAAATATCTAGTTATCTTTACGCACGCGCTTGTACTTTGTGCCTGAACACTTACATCTTAGTGTCTTGAAGCACTACCTATGTTGTGTATTTTCTTCTTTTTTTTGTGCAAACGCTTTTTAATCGGGTGAATCACCCGTAAAACAACAATAGACGTGAAGGGCACTGCGCGTGTCTCGTATTTTGATTAGCGCCACTACTCCGCACTGCGCATGTTTCGTATTTTGATTTGCGCCACTACCCTGGCGTGGAAACTTTCAAACAGTAACTTCGAGAAGCAACTGCTGCTAAGTTAGAATATGAAGTAAAAAGCGTACTTTTTTAATTTTATGCAATAAAACGTTGTGAGGGGCGTTTTCTAGTTTTTCCTAATTTTTGTTTTGTGTTATAGAAAAGTAACTGAAAAGTAACGTCGTTACTTTTTAAAAGTAACTGTAACTGTAACGAGTTACTCTTTTGTTGCAGTAACTGTAACGGTAACTTCGCTACTTTTTTCTGAAAGTAACTGTAACTGTAACGAATTACTTTTTAAAAGTAACTTACCCATGACTGGTCATGGCCCGCTGTATGCCCCGCCCCAACCCAGTGGCTTCTCCCAGTACTACTGGACAGGCTTGACAGCTCGGCCGAACACGCCAACAAGCCTACGGTCTCCCTTTCGCGACTTCCGGTGCGTCTAGTCTGGCGTCTGACCAACGAGGTAGAGGGGCTTAGAGCGATAAGCCGGGGTTCCGGTCTGCACTCGAAAGTGACCCCCATAAGGAGGCTGCCATTGTACGCAAATTTGACCACACGTCACATGACCAAACCAAATACGTGACGTCACAGGAAAGATGGCAGCGCCCATGAAGCGGCTGGCCCCAGCTGGGCCGGAGCTTGTCGGATGCTTTGTTGGTTGTCGTTCGTCTCGGCGAGTTGATTTCAGACGCGGAAGCCGTCATATGAGGCCGGTCGAAAGCGAGTTCAGAGTTCAGCGTGGTGTTTGACGTAGGTATAACGTGAAAATACGGAGAAACGGTGTGCATTTCGCTGGTGACCGACTGGGATATTGCCACGGAAGAGACAATCTGACCTACGTTGCTCGGACCTCGGATTGATTCGGATACCGCTAGGATAAAATTTAAGGCGACGTTTCTGTGCTCTCGTTGACCATCGGAATCTTCGAGGTTTGCAGTGAAGCGTGTGCAATATATTTGGATACACAGTTTAGCGACGGAAATTGTGTGAGTCGTGCTTGGCGGTGTGCAATCGTGGTGCAGCTTCGATCAAATGACCGAGGGCTCACTTCGGTTGTGCCGCGCACCGGAAGGCTGCCTTGAAGCTGGTAGTTCCCGTGCCGTGTTGAATGATGCTGTGCTGCATACAAATTGTTCCGGCGTATAGAAGTGCACTTTCACAGAACACAGGTGTGCGGCGCACCGAAGAGCTGCCTTCAAGCTGGTAGTTCCTGTGCCATGCTTTAGGTGATGCTGTGCTGCTTCCGAAATTGTTCCGGCGTAGACGTGCACTTTCACGGAGCACAGGTGTTGCAGTTGGTATTGATCCCGCTGGTCTGTCGCACGTTTCGTCAACACAAACGTTTCATCCACACTCGTTACGCGAATTGCAAGCTGCCCGGACATTTCATCGAGCGTGTTACGTACCCAGCTCACGCCGCTTTGTGGCAACAGTCTGCAGTGGCTCATTACCAGAAAAGTGGTCCCACATCCATTTCAGTTCAGTTCGTCCACGGCAGTCGCCAAACCCCGAAGGAGAGGATTTATTCGGACAGAATGCCACTAAAGCAATGCAGCTTCTTCAGTGGTCAGGATAGATTCTCTTCTGCGAGTTTTGTTATACTGTCACGGATCCTTGTTCCAGTCCTATCTTCTATCAATATTCACTATTCTGGGACACTGCAGGTCATGCTCAGCTGTAATCGTATGATCTGGTGGAGGTGCTGGGCACTTTACCCATAGCCCTTCACTCTGTGTGAACCCGGCGGCTCTTCAGCCGAGTTACCCGATAATGGGATACGGCTGGCGGACTATCCTGCGTCTTATACCCTCGTCAAGCCGCAAGCAAAGTCCTGACCAGAGCCTGGCAGAACAACCGCAAGACGACCGAGCATCACAAGGAGTAACCTCGGAAATACACCACGAAGCACCTGAAATCCGAGCCAGTTGCTGCTACCAGGAAAAACTACCGGAATTCGGTCTCCTGTCAGAAAATCCGAAGCTGACTAAGCCAACAAAGACAAACCTCCGTGTCCCCTCCCACCATTGTTTGCATGCCCGTCGCAAATCACGCTCCGACGCTTTTTCACGCAAGCTGTATGAAGACGTCAAGGACTGGATTGAACAATATGACAGTGTCGCCCGCCACATTGGGTGGACAGACAACCAGCTCCTGCAGAAACTATACTTCTCGTGGAAGAAACTGCCGGCGCTGGTCTGAGAACCATGGATCCTCCTTAACGTCATGGGAAGTTTGCAAGATCGAGCTGAAGCGCGCATTCGGCAGCCAACATCAACGAGAGACAGCCGCATTCTTGATTCTGTCCACGACACTGCCCCAACGAGAGCGCCACCGCACTCCTGGGGGATGTTTTGCGCTTGATCGAGCGCCCACGCCCATGCCCATGCCGACCTTGATGCTACAGAAGACAAGAACCTAAGAATCCCATGCCCCTCACGTGAGGGACAACACCTTCGGCAGCCTTGTCCGCAACCCCCCAACAACAGTTGAAGTGTTCATATCACCGAGGCTTCTAACATGGAATGTGCACTGCATGCCCGAGCCTGCCACTATGAACAACTTCCCGGCGTCTCGACACTCGAGTTGTCCAGCTACTACTTCGACGCCAGCCTCCCAGGCATCCACGACATCATCCACGACGTTGTCTGGGAGATCAGGAAGCTACTTCCTGCCATCAGTTGCCCGGCTTTTATTTTGATTGCCGAGATTGTTTCGGAACAAGTTTGACAGGTACTTCAACCGAGACTTCTGCGAGCCAAGCGGCATCTGACAAACCAAAGGCAACTTACGCCACAATAGAACGACGACCGCCACCGGCTGCCCCTTAGTATTCAATGCCAATTCAATGAGACACTCTAACGCCGAAGCATTCCCGACATCGTGTGTAGGTCCGTACTCAACAAAGTACACCGAGGAAAACGTAGGTGATGCGAATGTGCGACCGAAAGCCACTTTGCTACCGCTGCATGAAGCCGACCATGTCTACCAAAGCAGCCCGTACCAATGAATTGGTCTGCGAGGGTTCGTGCCAAACGACCCTCGATTACGTCTCGAGGAGCGACCACAGGAGATTAAGGATTACCTTCGGCGACCTTTGTCCCTGATGCCGAAGGTGCTGAATTGAAGATTCTGAATCCCTGATTACCCCGAAGCTCCTCATGTCCATCACCTCAACAAGAGGTAAGCACGACAAAGCAGGTGAGCGGCGATGCAGTGACAGTGGATTTGGTGTCGGTTGTCGTCCAAGGGCAATACCTAAAAATTTGCTAACACCAATTTTCTGTGTCCACTCCACGAAGCACACAATTTCCAACTTTGAAGGAAAATGCCCCTGAGTGACTTGAAGGAATAGAATGGTTGGTTGCTCTCCAAAGTGAACTGCAAGCATCACCAGATTTGGATAGCAAACAAAAATTGTTGCCAGCTATCAAGTCAACGGTACAGCAAAAGGCACAGCCAAGTAAGCAATACATGCCCAAGCTTGCTGCATTGATGCCGAAAACTACCAGGAAAATTTTCGGATTAAAAGCCAGCCCTGCAGCTTCAGTGCATCAGACGTCAGTGGCCGCACATGACGTATGATTACAAGACAGCATCAGTCGGTCAAAGTTGCCACTCGACCAAACTGAACACCGACGTGCCAGGAGCGTCATCCGACAACAAGGTCCACAGGTACTACGACTCAACGCCTGACACGAGACTGTCGCAGAAAGAACTCGTTATGGAACCATTTACTAAGAATCAATAATTATGTAATCAAGTGGAAATAAACATATTTGATACACTAACCAGATAAACATATTTCCGCTTGCCTTCATGCCTTGAGAGTCTACACACCGAGAATTGTGTCCACTGCACGCTCTGGAGTTCACGAGGACACTCGCATCTCGTTCAACCTTTCCTGAACATGTGGTGCATCCGAAAACCAACTCCAGTGATGTGAAAATGTTATTTATTAATTTATTCCTTCCAGGGGCCTTCGTAGGCACTGCAGAGAGGATACTTAAAACTACACACATGATAATAGCATTAAAGCACACTGCTGTAACTTGTTAATTGGAAAAACAAACACACCTCTGAGCATATAGTTTATATGCTCAGAGAAATGTGTTGATGCATTGCTATATAGCATGACACAATAGACTCTTTGCAGAATCTTATCAAGCAACACAACTGTCACCATTTGTTTCGGCGTAAAGCACACGAATGGGCCCCAGTTCTTGTCGAACGTCAATGCAGCATTCGAGTCCAATAGGTGCTGAGTCGAATTCACAGGGATGGCGGACATAACATTCTTGTCGAACAAATACCCTAAGTATGAAAGCCTGGGGTAATTACAGTAGTAGCTACTGTAATTTGTTTCACTAGAATTTGGCAGACAGCAAAGGCTACGGTCTCGGTGAGTCAATACACACATTGGAGAGAGGCACATGACAGCATATCACCAGAGTGCTCGTCTGCACAGATTTGTCACACACCTTCGCTCCGTCTCTCTGATTGACTCGAGGGGGCTGTGGCGGTTGGCCTTTTCCAAGTTACGGTGATGCGAAGTATAGACAGCCCACACTTTTAAAAAGAGTCTATTGAAGAGACCGAAAGGAATGGTAGTCAACATTTTTCAACAAGACTGCTCTCCAGGCAAGGGATGAACACAAATATGAATCATCTTATCCAGATAATTACAACAATTAAATAATTGACCGACTAATACAATGCACTCTTAATGGAAAAGAGTATAGCTGCAATAAATCCTACAAAACAGAAAAAATGCGCAGTTAATCTATGCATGCACCAAAACAGTTGTTATTTATAGCAAGTCGAATAGCTTTGAAGCAGGTGCCTGCAACGATTTATTCTTCCCCATACTCAATAAAACGTCAACCTCGTAGCTGAAAATAAGGGTGCACTTCGCACTCACACACAAACACAAAAAAAAGGAAGAAAAGCGATCGAATGTAGAATCGTGGATTAGCACAAAAGATTAAAATCGCAGGAGTTTCCTCGCTAAAAGTTGCTATGGTTGTTCGGTGACGGAGGGCTGAAACAACTTCCCTTAGGCCCTAACGCGACGTATACATTTCGCGTAGATTCTCAGATATTTCAACGTTCAAACAAAGCTAAGAGAATGTGAAAATTTCATGTTAAAAGCACTGAAAGTTCTGTCGATCCTCGGACACATCCCGGAATCCAAGCACCGGTACGGCGATGCAGAGCTGATGCTGTCTCACAGGCGTTAATATCCAGATGATCCAGAGCGATCTTGCGCAAAAACGGTATAAAGTCTCATTCCTTCATATTTTCACATTATACCTGCGTCAGCGAGCACGAAGAAGCCCGAAGACGTCGGAAAGCAGCTGCACATCACGGCTACCGCGCACCGAACAAACTCGCATCCGCCAGCTCTGGGCGCTGCCATCTTACCTGTGACGTCACGGCTCTTGGAAGGTCACGTGACGAGTGGTCACATTTGCGTAAAATATGGCGGCAACCGGGGGGATGCCACTTCCGAACTTCCGGTTTATCACTCTAAGCCCCTCTACCTCGTTGCGTCTGACACTGCCTGCTAGTCGTGCGAGCAGACGCGCGGCAGCCTCTGGCATCGTCTGCTATTTCATCGCCCTCTATCGTCGCCTGCAATGCCCGTGATACACGGAAACGAAAGCTGCACGTCGGTGTTCGTTTTCGCCTTCTTCCGTCTGTTATAACCTTTTTCACAAGGGCGCAGCCATCTTGAATGTCGTCACTTCTGGGATGCGGTAAAACATCGTTTTGATCTCTCCTCGCCGCTGGAGGGTGTTTACGAAGAATGCGTGATTTGTTGCGCATTCTTGTTTTGCCTGAGCTATATTTTCTCGCATATTCGAGGTTGAAATATTTTATTATTTTTTCGTCCGGCATACCAGATACGGAACTTACTTGACTGAGAACGACAAGAAACAGAAAACGTCTCTAGGCCTCTAGCACCTGACGTCACTTCCGGTTAAAGTCGAAATCGAAACCAGCATTGTCGTCTGCTATGATTGCCTTGGCGCCAGGTTGGAGGCATTCGGCGTCTTATTGCGGCAGCAGTGATGCCGTAGAGGCATAGAACCGTCTTTGTATAACCACATTTGAGAATATTTTCTTGTCCTAGTCATTCGCAAAGAGGTTCCTCACCTGACAAGAGGTGCAGTTTGCAGACTCTTAGTTAGGGTACGAAGCTCTTATGTCGAGATGATAAAGTTAATATACTAATCTAGAGTGAGAGGTCACCTGCATTTGGCTGCTAAGGAACGGCGGGGATAGACGCATATCCGCGGTTCCAGTTAGCTTTTCCGATTACCCCTTATCGCTGGTGACGCCTTAATATGCACAAAGAAGCAGCAAACCTTCACCTGTAAGGTCTGCACCTTGTTATTTTCTTTCTTACTTTGCAGAAAAACACCAGAAACGCGCATTGACAAAATTAAATAAAGTTGGCAAGCGCTCGAGCAAGTTGAACTTGTCGCGTCAAAACGAACACACTTAACCCCTCGTCTGCTTTTTTTTTTTTTTTCTCTTTCTTTCTCTCGGGACCGGAGGTGTTTTAGCCTTCTATCATGCTCAAGCTGTGGTCCACTATAAGCGTCTGTGAGCGTCTATGGATGTGAGATAATAAGCGATCAAGAGAACTAAAAAAAAACAAATCAACAAAATAATTATCCCGTTTTTCGAGCTTTCACTGTTCTTGTTATTTTTTTAACATCGCATCCGCGAGCAATTAAGGTGAGAGAGCGTCACGAAGTCGTTTTAAAGCGCGGCGTAAAAATGTTTTTGTTAGGCCACGTGCACAGCAAAACTTCATAGAGCTACTTGCTCTTCATAACGAAATGACTGCAATATACCTGGATTAACTTGACCCGAGCCGAACGCCCGATTGCCTCCTGCCCAAAATGGCACGCAACTTTTTACCTGAGTAGGTATCTTCTCGGGTATTGAAAGCATGGTTGCAATCATGACGGTAACACAATTCACAGAGCAGCGAGGCCGCTTTAACGAAAACGAACATGTTTATTCGGAATCAACAAAGGAAACAGATCATGCGAGAACGAGCAACCTATACTACGGCAAGCGCAGCGGACGCTACGAGACAATAGGACCAACCAAGCAGCGACAAAAGCGCACTTTTTGCACTTTATTAGGTCCTCCGGTGATGCACCTTTGCCGCTATTTGATTGGATATGTCGTTTCGTAGCGTACGCTGCAGTCGCACTTAAGGTGAAACGTAGTATGGTCGACGTGGGAGACTAGTCCTAGACCAGTCCCGCTACGAAAGCAAGTACACGCAAAGCACTTCCGGAGGCGCGTACTTGCGACACTTGTTTGCTGCATACTAGGTCCGTCGATATAATTTTACAAACGCTGAACGCTGAACGACGGGCACTCATAAAAAATAACTAGGTCAGCGTGGTACGTTCGCTGAGCGCACCGCAAACGCCGACAGCCCCATTTGTTATCGTTTGAGACCGAAACTATGGTGCCTGGAACGCGTCTCCGACTGGTGTGTTTACCCTCGTCCAAAAAAGTGGTCCCTCGATTTCCGCCCGATGACGTGACAGAAGTGCCATGCTGTCGTCAGTCGCGATCCTGGCGGCGTCCACACAGCTGCGCTGTATGTGGCAGACGCCTGCTTTGTTGCACGTCGCACTCCAGCGTGGCAGTCTACGGAAGATTCGGCAGCCAGAAACGACAAAAAAATACAAAGCACCAAAAAAAAAAAAACACGGACCGAGACAAGAACAACGACACAGGGCGCACTTTCAACTGAAGTTTATTCGAAAAAGTACACATTATTATTCCCAACGGGAACACACAGTCATCAATCACTCCCTGCCCAGCTGATGTTTTAAATACTCATATTCCTCCGTAGATAGGCCCACAAAGACGTTTCGCTGATGCACTTGTTTCATATAGCCCTAATCTCAAAAGCCTCATGTAGTTCGCGTGACACTTTGTTTTTGTATTTTGCCAACATGTTTGTGCTGTTGAATGACAAGAGCATCTGCTGCGATGAACGGCGAGATGCCCTGGCAGTGTCGTCCTAGTAGACGCTGTGTGTTTGCGGGCTCGATCATTAACATATATGCCTGTTTGCCTATAGATACACTCTAAAAAAAGTTTCTGCGTCTACTTTCACGCACAACGCTCGGAGAGCCAATCACCGCAACTTTCGGAGGCAGCTCAGCGAATGACAATGCCGAAACATATGTTTAGACCAAAAAACGCCGTCAGAGTTGTGACATTAAGGAATACAAAACGTCACGGTTGAATTGCTTAATGTCACAACTCAGACTGCGGTTTTCGGTCTAAACATATGTTTCGGCATCGTCATTCGCTGAGCTGCCTCCGTTAGTTGCAGTGATTGGCTCTCCGAGCGTTGTGCGTGAAAGCAGACGCACGGGCATTTTGTAGAGTGTGGCTTAATCCACACGGTCATCGGAACCTCATACACGACGCCAGTCGTGCAATCTCTGCACTTGTTCCTATGCTTAGTGTTGCACGGGTTTATGATCATTTTGGGATTATTGATTCTTCGGCATAATCGCGACATCTTATTGGGCGCTGAAAACGCAACCGAGACATCGCAACGTTGAGCCGCCTTCTTCAGATTGTGTATGACGCCGTGCATATATGAAACAACCACCGGCCCTTGAGGTCTTATCTCGCAGGATGGTTCTTGTAATGCCTTAAATTTATTTATGAGGCTCCCGGCTACCTCGACCAATGTGCTTATTAAGTATATCCCCCTCCGCAATCGATCTAGCTGTCTCAACGGCCGGTGGTTATTCCATATATGCACGGCGGGCTGTAACGCGTGACTTTCTTGTTTTTCTTTCGGTAACGTAGTGACATAGTTATGTTTTTCCAAGAGAGTAACGGATAACGTACTTAGGTTACCTATTTCGAGTAATGGTAAGCGCAGTTACGTTACTCGTTGCATCTTCTTCTAAAACTTAAAAAAAAATAAACTAATCTTTTTAGTGCTTTTAGGCGTTAAGCCATATGAATTCTTTCAATCACTTTACGTACATTCAACATTTTTCCTCTTTTCTCCAAGTAAACACTCCTACTTTTTTTTTTATCGAGCTTACCCATAACGGTATCTTAAAAAGAGTAAAACGCTTCAAATAATAAATAAAAAGTAGCGCCTAAGTAACGTGTGTTACTCTTTTTGTCAGTAACGGTAAAGGTAGATGCGCGTTACTTTTATTTTGAAGTAACGTAGGCCGGTAACGCGTTCCTTTCATTTGCAAGTAACAAGTAACGTATTTCGTTACTTTTTTTGCTTTTATGGTACTGCCTACAACACTGATCTTATCGTATTATGAACTACGTCATATGCTGTAGTCTTTCTATTGTTTTCTGCAATTTGTTGTCTCCTCTTGCAAAAAAAAAAAAAAAGATATATATATATATATGTATATAAATAGGTATTTTTTTAATTTTTTTTTTTTTTTAGATTGTAGACTGCATTACAACCAAGCAAACAAAAAGGCGCCTACATCGAACTACCGTCTCCCAGCTGCCCGAGCCATTCGGCCAGGAAGGGCGATGGGCGCCCGCGTAACCAAGCATCTCATTAGACACTCCGAAACACCGTCCGGTTCTCGACCGCGCGGGCGTAATGAAGGAACAGGTTTTATTCACGTAGTTCTCGATTGAGTTTCGCACAGTGCGAATTCGCGGCATGCGAGAGCGTCTGGTCAATAAACGGTGATTCGAAACACAGAGGCAGGACGGCGTCTGCGTGACGTCTCCACACCGTCGCGCCAACCTCGTCTGCGGACTTCTTACTATTCTGAAAAAAGTATTGGATAATTTATAGACTCTGCTAAAGAGGGAAACTGCTTTCGTCCTGTCTTCTTCCCTTACGCCGCTTTCATCTTCTCCGTAATTTATAGAGTTCCCTCATTTCGTCGCGTCGATCCCTGTACCGCAAATGTGTTATATAAAAAAGTAAAAAAAGAATTGATATCGATTCAACTTTCCCTACTTTGACTTATTTCGTTGTGCTGAAAATAAGAGAGGGCAACGTGATTGTGCGCCAGTAGACTCTAAGAATAAATTTGGAGCTTCTGCTTTTCCGCGGAGCCAATCGCTGCCATCTAGAGAGGGTGCTCGGCGAATGAATAGGTGTTGGCAATATGTTTTAACTAAAATAAGAACCGTGTGCACTTTGGCACTGAGCACGACCTTCCACAGTGGTCAGTGCCACAGGGTAAACCGTTTTTCGGGGTTCTAAACCAGTGTTGGCGGTAACGGCGTTGCCGGTAAGGCGTTAATTTTTTTGAGAGCGCAGCTTTTAAGCGCCTATTTCCGGCTTGAGCGGCGTCGCCGTCGCCGTCACGGTCGGCGTAATCGCGCGTTGCATTATGGGAAGTTTCCACAATGAAGTCAAACGTGACGTCAAGTGTGAGGTCACAAGTGACGTTAAGAGGGTCACTAGGGTCACGAGTGACGTCACTCGTAACCGCGCGTCGCATTATGGTACCGAAGGTTGACAGCGCAAGATCAATCGCACACACCGACACGCAGAAGGACAAACATACGCGCTGGCTTACGACTCGTTTTGTATTCTACTACTTATTTTTTCTCGTCATCGGGTTGACTCTCCCAATCTCCATGACCAGCAAAATAGCACGAATACAGGAAAAACATCTAAATATATTTCTTCCTCGCCGCAAATTATAAGGATAAAAAATCGAGCTCTTTTTGAGACAGTGTTAAGGACGGACTACTAACACACTTGTCAGCGGGAAGCGCTATTCTTTTAGCTTTCATTATTTCTCTGGTCAGCGTGTCCCACTGATGAGAGATTTATTTTTAAAAATCCCCTAAAAGTAGACTACTCCGGTGTCTAAGGGTAGGCTACGCTGCTTTGTAAATACAAAAAAAATTGATTTATAAATTACTTATAAAAAATTATAAGAACCTGGGTGTTCATTTCTCGTACAGTTTGAAGTGGAATGATCACGTGTATAACAGTGTTGCCAAGGGTAGTAGAATGCTGTATTTTATTCGCAAGAATTTTAACATCTCGCAGTGTAAAACAAACATATTTTTCCTTTCATTTCACCAATTTTAGAATATGCTTGTGTCATCTGGGATCCGCCGCAAAGTTACCTTGAACAAAAGTTGGAACGGGTTCGAAACCAGGCATTACGGTTCGTTACAGGCGACTATACAACTCTATACAATTTGCACAAAAATGAAAAACAGGTTGGGATTCTTTCAAAGAGCAAAGAAGGTGCTTGAGATTGAAATTCTTCCACAGCATATGTTACGGACGGACTGGTATTGAAAGAAGTCTTTACATTTTTGAACTATACCATGCATCTGCAAGACGGGATTATTCGAAAGAAGCCGAGGAATTTCGTTACAATACTGACTGTTTTTCATTTTCACTTCTCGTTCTAACCATCAGAGAGTGGAATACAGTTAGGGACGAAATTGTATATATTACTGATAATGATCTCTTTTATGATAAACTGCAAATCTGTATCAGCGATTAATAATGTATGGCTTATTGTTGTTCCGTTTAACTATTGTATGAATATGTACTGCTATTGCATAATGTTTCCTGTACCTCCCCCCCCCCCCCCCCCTGCAAAATGCCTAACGGCGCTGCAGGTATTCATGTAAATAAATAAATATACTCCAGCCAAATGGTCACATTTTGGTGACGTAGCAAATATTGTGTCACCAAAATAGATCTGGGTAACGTTTCGGCCGTAAAGTTATATCTCAGCAAACTCCCTCCCACCCCCCCTTTCCCATGCCTGACCCATAAATCCGTCCCCGGGGGGCATAATAGAGGAGGCTATTCATTACGATAAGCAAATTAATTAACCATTTTGTTTTAATTAACTGCGTTAATTCGCAAAAAACATGTGATTCAAATATTAAAAAAATAAAAGAAAACTTGCTTGGCGTCATTTAAAACCACTACATGAGTCGAGCACGTGGTAAGCGTGGAGGTGAGCTTAAGTTTTTACTTGTGCAACGAGCAACAAGCGGTTCGAAAACGCGGATTTCAAATGTCTCCAAAGTTGACTGATTTAGAGGATTTAGATAACGCTCAGCAAGTTTCTAATTAGTAGCATACGTTTATTTTCACTAAATATTAAAGTTAATGATCAAATATTTGCTGAATTAATTCACTTACCGCGATGATTAGCCTTTTATATTATGTCCCTCTCTCCCCCCCCCCCCCCCCTCCCCCTGGCAGTATATAACAGACCATCAGACACCGCATTATTCGACCTTTAAAGTTTATTATATATAAAATATAATCTTTTCGAATAAAATTAAACAACCTGTATTTATGTGTTTTTACCTCGAATGTCTCATTTGTGGTTGCGGTTAATGTTTCAGTTTTTCAATCAACCAGTTTTATGGTTAATGTTTCAATGCACTGATCATTTCGTCCAATTATTTTAACGATAGAAAATGGCGATTCATATC